>NW_006263952.1:173588-199221 GCF_000469605.1 Apis dorsata
CACCGACTTTCCTCTCTAAAACTTGCGCCAACGGCAACAATCCCTTCGAACTCCTTTCCAGATAAATTATCCCTTATAATCGACCGCCTAGTGAACTCTTTGGATCGTCGAATCAGGTCACGAATACTTGACAAACTCCCTTGAATCACTGGTATTGAATTCATTAACGACGTACGATCCCTCGTTGTTTGCCTTTCAGGATGGTGGCACGGAGTCCTGTTACAGAACGGTGCTGAGCTTCGACACGATTCAATGGTCTCATGCCGGGGAATGGTGGGTGTTGGTACGCTCGTCGGAAGGGATCTCGGACGCTTCCGTTTTGTTGAACGTGACGCGAGCCTCCGAGTACAGTCACGCTCACTTCCGGTCAGCGAGTCTCACTTACCTCTCGATGTGTTTGGCCCTGGTCATCCTGCAGGAGCATCGTCGCTGAGGGATCGTGGTGAGACGACATCGAAAATGTTGCTTTGTAAAGAGCCAAAGGAAGCGGATCGAACTTGAGAAAGCTTCCCTGTTCAATGGATGAGAAATAAAGGGGGAAGGAAGTCAGAGTTCCGTCAGTGTTTCCGCGACGATTGTAAATATAAAATATATAAATTACAAAAAAAGGAGGGAAAGGAGGGGAGGGGGGAGGGGGAAAGAAAAGAAGAAGAAAAGGAACGCGAAAGGAGAAAGAGATAATAGTTTCGAGTAAGAATATAAAAGAATGTTTCGTGTTCTTGACGCGAGGCGAAACTCGATGACGATGCAACGAGAAGACCCTGTTTATTATGTATCGAAAAGGGTGAACGCGCTTAAACGAGAGAAAGCCTTTTATCGACGCTGTCGTTGTCGATGAACGATGCAGAGCTTCCGGCGACGACGATAATCCGGCCTCGACGTTCCTTAATCATGAATCTCGTTGCTAGATTCTCGTTCTTTCTTTTTCTTTCTCTCTTTCTCTCACTTTTCCATTGCGTATTTTTCGTTTCGATATTCTTGTCATAGGATTTTCTAGAAGATAAATGACTGGTAGGATAGATGGATCGAATCGTAACGAGGATTGTTTATCGTGGATTTATATTCCCTTTCTTTTTTCCCCTTTCTCCTCTCCTTTTTTATTATTGGAAAGAGATAAAAGAAAAAGAAAAACGAGAATTCGAACCTGCGACTACGATACAACCAATGCTTTTCTCTCTTTCCTTAAATGAGAGAAATTCAGCATGGCCGAAATGATCCGAAAGTGTCGGATGATACCGATTATCGCGTATAGAAGAAAAAAATTTTATAAATCATCATACGAGATTTTTGATTGCGAAAACCGTTTCTGACGATATTCTTGATTAAGCTTGATAGAAAAAAAAAGAAAAGAAAAGAAGGAATATTGTACGGATGTTACGCGTAACGGAGGCACGTGTAAATATTTGTATAAATAGTTTATTTGTAAGGATACCGAATGCGGCATACGAAAATAAAAAAAAGAGGGGAAAAAATAAGAATTTAAAAAAAGCACATGTACACGCGTTGAATAAGAGACCAATTTTTACATTCGGATTCGCAGAGAACGTCGACGGCTGAATATCGAATCGAACAAGTCGAGTGGTAAACGAAGACTGTTCGTTCCCGTGTAATTGTTATAGAATATAAACACGAACCAAAGAGAATAATTCGACGAGTAACGAGACAAAAGGAAAGGAAATATGGGATTAACTAGAGGTTACGTGTACGATTAAGAAAAGAAAATAACGAAATAAAATTAAAACGCAATGAAATGAAACAAAAAAATATTCCGTAAGAAAAAACTAGATACATTAAGGGAAAAACGGTACATTGTTGTATATTATTTTAGGTAAGTAGCATTATAAAAAAAAAAAGGAAAAAAAATAGCGTGTATATAGTGATTGTAAATGCATAGGCTATCGATACACCGAGGGCTATGCATGACGAATTATACAGTGACGCTGTTAGAGATATATTTATTATTCGTTGATATATTTTTATAAAGTTTTATTTAGCCATAAGTTCTCGTTCGCCTTCCCCCTGGATGTCGTGTGCCGATCGATGGTTAGTTTTCAATTGAGAGTGGCCGTGAAAAATGTGTGACGATAATAACGACGACGATGATGACGATTTTGATTCGGACGAGAATTATTCCAACGAGGATATTATATTAACGATGAATAAAAATACGAAATTTCTCCTTATCCCGAACGAACGCCCTGAATTTAAACTGTTTTTGACTTGTATTGCGAGAGAAAAAAAATAAGAAAGGAAAAAATTGAGGGGAGAAAAAAAGAAAGGAAAAAAATGAACATAATCTAACATCGTTGTTCTTCGTGATTATTCGTTTTTTCATCTCTCCACGATTGCTGGAATTAGGTAAGAAGTCTGAATAGTAATCTCGTTTCGATCGTTTCCAGTTCCTCCGAAAGAAAACAAGAAGAAATAAGAAGGAAGAAAGAAGGAAAAAAAAATGATGTTATTGCGTACAATTTTTGTAAGCGCAGTGGTTCCTAATTTTTGTCAACGCATGCCGACTGCGATGCGTTTAGCTTCATTCATCCGTTCACGCCTAATCTGCACGGAAGTCGGCATTATTACATTTTATATAGAAGCGAGAACGAAAATTATCCGATGTTCAACCCAATCTCTTTATTTTGGAATTTTTTGTCCAAACGAAACATGAAAATCATCACCCTGTAGTTCATTTTTTCATTTTCTTTTTTATCCAATTGCTTAGGTGTTATAAATAAGCAACGTGATGTAATCGTTGTATCCCATGACGCCTAAAAGTCCAATAAATGATATTTACAATATATACATGTTGATTTGATTTATTCCCATCATTAATCCTTTCCCTTTCCTCTAAATTTCCTGTTTTTAAGAATAACTTAATAATTTTAATAAAGTTTAATAATAAATAAAGTTTAATTCAAATAAATTTTTTTCCAATACAAAAATTATAAGAGTTTTTTTTTCTATTTGCTGGTAATATCTCTACTGGTAAAAAAATCAGTTTTTTCGGCAAAAGTTCGTGATGAGTAAACGGAAAAGGAACGTAAAGTAGACAAATTACTTTGGCAAAGAAACCAAGCGGTTTTCTTCGGCCAACACGTCTATCTTTTCGATCATCACCATAGTTCTTGTCGACGAGATGTTTGAGAATCATACGATTTCAATAATTTTAAAAACTTCGTTGAATACGCAATATCGTTTAATTTTCACTTTTTTTATCTATAAAAAAATTAAATATTTTAAAATATATTTTTAATCTTTTATATTTGTCCATGAAAATATATTTAAAATGATCGTCAATAATAATCGTTGTCGCATAAAATTAATTGAAATTTATGAGGAAAGAAAGAAATAATATCGTAGAGTAACGAGAAAATTCGATATAAAGTTGCAATCATGCTAATAGAGAAGAAAACCTGGAAAAGAGGTGGTTGCGCAAGAAAGCGTGTATTTCTTTGCTTTAACCGACAAGGTTTCAACAGGGAAGCAGTAGAAAAGAAAGAACGTCGACTCCTCGGAAATTCGTCTGCTTCTTTCGTCTCGTAAAATAAGTCATGGCATTTGCCTCGTGAAATATCCACGAAACAGCTTTCCACCCTCGCGTATCCACGAAATATCAACTTTTTAAGGAGCAAATATAAAATAGAAACCGGAGAAGCGCAACTTCAAAAGAGAAGAATATCTAACTGTTATGTCATTCTTGGATTTGAATTAAATAATCTATAAAAAAGAAGAAACTTAATTTTAAATTTCGTCTTTTTTTAATAATTTAATAAATATCCTATCATCCAAATTACATAATATCATCGATAAATAAAAATAACTAACTCGAAAATGAATATCCAAAAAATATAACACTTATCCTCGAAATGAATAAAAATTCCAAACAAATATATCGATATAAAAATCTGTAAAATCAGCACGTGCAAATCGAGATTTCGTATTTTCTCGAGGGATTAAAATCTCTGCCGGATAAAATTATGTTGAGGATTTTCGGTGTTGAAGCGGCACATTTCCAGCTTTAATCTTGCCGGGGCAAGTCGATCCACCTAATACATAATGGATCCCTAAGGCCTAAGGGTGAAGGTTCGTCCAATCGGATTAATGGCGTTGGCAACACTTTTCCCGGCTAAATAATGCTACCGGGATTCGATGCATGCCGGCCCTTCCGTTTCCTCCACCGGGTACACACAGATCTGTAGCATTCTCGAACCCGTACACACCATCCGGCAATATCTCGAATTGCTCGTGATCGACTATCTTGCAAGTACCTTTACTCGCTGCGAGTTGCGCCTGTACGCTGACAGGGGAATTGAATGAGGCGGAAGTTTCTAAGTAAACGGGAGAAAACAGGGAACAGAAAGGTATTTAATTCGTGTCCAACTGCTTTTGCAAACACTTCACGGTTTTACATCGATCTTAAACTTTACCATGAATTCTCTGCAAATAAATTACAAATAAATTCTTTTGCTATTAAACACAGCAACTGTCTTGCATTATCTTATATTGTATTTTAAAAAGATTATATTTTATTCAGTCAACGAAAACAAAGAAAGGGAATCTCGGATTTGTAAATGCAACAACACTCAAATCGATTTGCAGCAAGTGAGTTCCTATCGGAAATAATCAATCACTCGTGAGCCAACGTTCGAAACACGATAAATTCTTCGATATTAAAAAATGATACATTAAAAAAGTGTGCCTTTCTCTACTTCTCGCTTTTTACTACCACTCTCTATCATCGTTCGAACAAAAAGAGCTCATTCTCACCATCTCGTTTCTAGCTTCTTTACTCATTATTACCGGCAAACAAAGAAAAGACGATTCAACGAGTTAAGAGGGGATGAAGATCCCCGAGGATGTCTCTCCACGGGTCCGAAAAGAACTAACTACCTATTTTCGTAACAATATTAACCAACATTTATCTCAAGACTGCCGGTTCGCAGTTTCGCGGGAAAATCAAGTTCGTCCATGGCAGACAATTAACAAGGGCCTGGGATCTTGGGTGTACCTATTTCACGGGGCAGAAGTGGGGCGGACACCGAGGGGCGGGGGAGTCGAATAACGCCTACGCGGAGCCCAGTAAATTACTCTTAACTTCTCGGAGGGTAAAAATTACGGAGTTGTAAGGCCAGAAACCAAGAGGAGGGCTTAAAATTGCCCCGCGCACCCCTGGCTCTCTTCATCACAACCCCCGTGAGGAACCATAATTCTCGCCCTATCTACACCGAAACTGCTCCTTCTTGCCGACTCTCGAGACTCGTGGGAATCGCTCGTCATTTATTTATTTTCTCATCTCCCCTGGGACTTGGCCGTCAGAGAAATCCATCGAAGATAGACTTATCAGGTACGCCTGAAGCCTGACTTCCTTCGAATCCGATATCCTCCAAGTCCAT
This sequence comes from Apis dorsata, assembly GCF_000469605.1. Taxonomy (NCBI): domain Eukaryota; kingdom Metazoa; phylum Arthropoda; class Insecta; order Hymenoptera; family Apidae; genus Apis; species Apis dorsata. The sequence continues at coordinate 178,979 of NW_006263952.1, forward strand.
CCTGTCAAATGGTGCAACTGAAACGAAATGGTAATCTTGAAACGATTAATAAAATATATTTGGGAAATATATGGATGCTTAAAAATGATTTGGAACGTTTGGTAAATAGTTGCAGTCTTTTTCGAGACTGAGTTAATGTACGGAAGAGATTACGATTCTCGAGAACGAGAGAATTTAATTGGGGGAAAAAAGTTATGGTATGTTTGTAAGTTATGGTATCGTAAGATGAAGAATTCTTCGTTTAGAGATTTTGTTTGGAAGCGTTTATAAATTTGTTAATTTCGCTCGCGGAATGAGAGCTCGCGACGCTAAGTAAGAAGAATGAGGGTAGCTATTCGCAGTATGGCGGACATTTGAACGCAGGAAGGAAAAGGGATGCTTATCTTTTTCTACCGGCATTTTTCTATCAGAAAATCTTTTATTAATCGAGCTTTGTTATAAATTATAAATTGAGAATTAATTTATTCGATTTATTAATATGAACATGGTGATAAAATTCTGATAAAGTTGAAACTAGAAAAATTTCGTCGACGTGAATATCAAGAAAATTTGTTTTCGCTAACTAAAAAGTGAAACGGGTAGGAAAAAGTTAATTGTGTTTCAGATTCATTGTTGTCTTAAGCCCGCCACACCTTTTACGAGAAAGACCTCAATTACGTCAGCTGACTAAATTTCTCTCATCTCTTAATAAATACGTTGCACAAATAAACCAACACTAAAAAAAAACGAACTAGGTTAAGTATTTGCGGAACACTTAACTTCTCTAAAAAAAAATAAACAGGGACATTTTTTCGGAAACTACCTACGTATCGCCACCTTTCTTGATCATCAAATCCATTGCATTAATCTAAATCTCATATCTTTATTCAAATATTTCACCAAAAATTTATTATCTCAAAAATTAACATTTAACTTTACTCAATTAATCTCATAACACGAATAAATAATAAATAATAAAAAGAAAATGGGGTCAAGCATATTCTTAATATTCACGAAAAAATACAACCTAGTAAGTATATTTTTTGAAAAGTATGAATTATACATATTATACATTTATATAATACATATATATATATAATACATAATACACATACATACATATTATAAATTTCTATTTGAATTTATAAATATACTTTTTTCATCACTTTATCGTTCCCACGTATCACATCCACGTTGAATAATTTCTTTATAATTCAAAACTTCTCGTCGAAATCTCTTGGATCTTTTGGATTGCGACCACCCTGCTGAACATTCACGTCGCGCAAACTGCTCGTTTCCTACCAGTTACGATTACAAACGTTTCATTAACCCTCATTCCCGAGGAAGCTCGATCAGTCCCTCTAATCAGGGAAATCTCTATTCTTCGCGTAGTAGCAACCATCGTGTAACCAGTTTCCGGTCCACGCGTCATCCGACTGATCTTCGCAAAGACGAATTCTGTCGGATATTCGTGGAAGAGAAACTGGCAGAGATTAAAAAATAAAAAAGAATGTATTATGTAAAAATAAATCGTTTTTTTAAATGTTAATTCGTTCATTTTTTACGGCTGTGTTCTGGAATCCGCAAAGGACCTGCGTTGCGTTTAGCTAGTTCGGTTGTCTTTCGAAGAAATAGTTTCCAGATTGGGTGGGCAGGATGAAAGGAAAGGTGGAAACGGAACACAGGATACCAAATTGTATCCGGCGATCTCGGTAAGTTAAAACCCTGAAACTTTACCAATTTGCTCGAATGGTGCGAAGAGAATGATTTCTCCACGGAACAGAGGACAATTGTAGGGGATCGTTCGTGCCAGGTGCTCGGAAAATTTCCAAATAATTCATTGCTTTACACCTGGATTTTCGTTGAAAGATATTTCAAGCTGGGCTTTTTATTGCGATACGAATCAGGAAAGAGTTTTATGCGAATTATTAAGATTAAGAAGAAATGAAGAAGAAGGGCAAAAGTATCAGAATTAATTAATTAATTAATGTTGTTTGTCGATACGTATAAGATTGTTCAAAAATTCGAGATCATTATGTTATCTTTCTTGAGAAATTGTGAGAATCAATCAAATTGATCAAATTGTCAAATCATAATTCTTAAAATAAACCATAGATTGTATCCGTGATTTTTAATAATATTTCGATAGTATTTAAAGTGAGAAAATTCGTGCTTTAAACTTACGAATCAAATAAAAAATTAATTGAATGTTGTACGCTTGTTTTTCGTTATTCTGCTATTTATCCTTGCCGATCCCACAAACGACTTAAGTGTCAAAAGCAGATGGTCGTAGTAATCTATTAGCGAAGGGAGAACTCGCAGCCATTATTACTCATAAATACACGAGTCGTCGAACAAAATTGGTGGAAAACGATCGTAATGGAAGGCGTGAAAATACTCTGGTGAAAATGGTGGACAAGATCCAAATGGAGAAAGAAAGACGAACGAAAGAAAAAAGCGGACGAACAACCGAAAGGGTGAATGGAACAAAGTGAATAAAAAAAACGATGAGAAAAAGAGTGAAAAAGGGTGGAAAAAAAAAGAGAGAGGAGAAAAAAATAAATGGAACAGAGCATGTGTCGGCACCCTGTCCTACCCGTTGCAGTGTTCGTTTAATTTCGATTCGATTTTCCGGCGTAGCGATGGTAAACGCGATGCAGAAACGAAAAAAATCTCGACGTGGTCGCGTCGATGTCCGTGAATCAACGAGAACTACGTGTTGGTGCTTTATTCGGTCGCGATAAACGTCATAGCCGAGCGATGACGGTAACTAAACCGCGCAACTATTACTTTCGATATAGCTGCGTGTCACTGTTTGAAAAGGTGCGATTCGCAATTTACTGCCCGGAAACGCGACGATTTTCCATCGTTTCGTTCTTGCGATATGGAAGAAAATTATTATTGGAAGATGTTTGAATTGTATTTTTGGTGATTTCAAAGAATTCGATTCGAACAGCGTGATTCCTCGTCTTGTAATAATTCTAACGTCGATCTGATGTTAAAAATTATATAATATAGAGAATATAATAATTATATAATAGAGAGAAAAGATAAGAGAACGATTTTACGAGAAAACTCGAATGTAAATTTGTCTCAAATTGTAGAACCGTAGGTCTTTTTATATCAATCCGATTTCGAACGTGAAAAGATGAAACGACCCCCCAAAGATTGAAAATTCCTTTTTTTTTTACCTTCATAAATTTTAAACATCTCATGGATGAACTACACCTCTTGAAGAAATTTATATTACAGAGCGAATCCACTGAACCTTCAAATTTCTCTGCTCTTCCCTCGAAGTCCGGACCTTTGAACCAGGAATATTCAAACGATAACAATAGATCTGACCCTTCTGATCCATCGGTCGCAAAAGGCAGATACATTTCATAGCCTCGGGTCTAATAACATAACTCACCGAAGACAGCATCGATTTCGGATATTTGGATAATGTGGCCCGTAAGTAGAAGAAGAATCAATCGTCGGTGAGGGTGTATCCAATCTCGACCAATCTCGACCGACTCCGATCTTGCCTACAATTTCCTCGAAAGAGAACTTCGTATCTGATGAAAGATTCGAAATAAACCTCTTCGTTCTCTTCCCTCTTAATTCACATGGATAGATGTCACATTCCTTGACAGATCGATTCAGGGTATTTCGTTCCTTTTTTCATTTAGGTAATTCAACATATGTAAATAGATATCGAAATAAACGATGAAGAAAAAAAAAAGGTGGCAGAAGGAAGATAAATTAACGTCGAGGAAGATTTCATTCCATGGAATAAGATTTCACAAAGAAAACGATATAAATCTTTACAACGAAGACGAGTTCGAAATTCTGTATCTCTCCGGACTTGAAATCCAATCTCTTCTGATTTATTTATTTGTTTCTCGTTAAAGTTATCCCGACAAAGTTTCACAACTTTCTTACGTAGGTATTGTATAACTGATAGCACATAACACGGCCGAGACGGCGACCACTTCGACACTTGGACGCGTTCGACGACCGAACAATGAAGCCCCGCACAAAGAGACTTCCCTTTCGAATTGACGGAATAGCACGATTCGATGGAGACCAGCGGGCGTGAATGAATTCCTTTCGAGTTTGTGCCAAGGAGATAGTTCGCCCCGTTTCGATATCCGTTTCTTCAATCCGCGCGCGACACGTTCTACAACTGGCGACCAAGACAGCCACGACAGAATTCTTTGCCTCCTGGAATCTAACGGACGTGGATAGGCTTGAAAGTGAAAGTCGAAGGTGAACAGACCTGTGGAGGAGGAATCGCTAGTGAACGTATATTATTCATAAATATCATCCTGTGACGGATATTGCGTTCAATCGATTATTGAACGCGATCTTTCTACGAGATCTGATATTAATTTATTAAAAATTATCTTGTACACATAAATTTATTTTTAAATTCAGAAAATTTTTCTCAAAGAAGAATTAGAAATCGAAGAATTCGATGTAAATAATTAAATGCTTAAATAAAATTTTTCTTTTTCACAATAATAATGAATTTTATTCCACAAAATTAAATAATTTATAATAAACGCGAAAATTCTCACGATATAATATGAAAATTAATTTCAATTATCTCGAAAAGGGACGTTCGAACAAATTACTGCAATATTCTGCATTAGTTATTCGTTTAACAGAGATTACATTCGAAAGCTTTCTATATGCGTATCTGTATATACACGTATCTAAAAGGTGTAATAAATTGGCCGACAATATAATCGGGAAATACATTGCGCGTGATGGATTAAGTACACGCTTCCACGGTCTCGGCTCGCTATTGGCTTTCGCGCTGATAACACGCCACAGACAACAATGATACAAACACCTTTTCAGGGCAGGAGGACTAGGTCGCGTTTAAACCAGGTTGCCAGTTTATTCCGACAACATATCGAAGTCGTAATCACGTCGATGCAGCAATGTCACGTTATCATTCGTATGCAATGATTCGTCACCAGTCACGCTGTCGCATGGGACATTTCGTGCATATGACAGTGCAACTCGTTTCACGAAGAACGACGCCGATACAGGGAACGCGAGCATCCCCGACTTGTTGATAATGAAAATTATAATTCACAATTGCAACTTTTATCTTTTTATAATATTTTTTAATATTTCACGCTATTAATAAATGATGCTTTTTTTTTCGATCAACAATAATTTGATTTATTTCCTTAACGTGTTTTTTTCGATATTTTTGTCTTTTTTGTCTTTCTTGTTTTCACTGTCAATATTTTATATTTATTTTCTACCGGTATACCATATAGAAAAATTAATATCTGCGGAAAAATATAAAACAAATCACTCTGTATTTTTACATTTTTATTTTTATTTATTATTTATTTTCAAATTATTACTTTTCGATAACAAATATTCAGAAAATTTCGCCAATCTTTTTTTCTTCTTTTATAAATTTCATTATTATTCGAATTATCCACGATTTACGCATATTTAAATCAGCAGAGTAATTTGAGAAATTGAAAGATACATGGAAAAATATATCTGGCACATATATTCGACAGGACATTGCGATATCGTTTGACAGTCAGCATAAATGAAATTTCATTTTCTTCTTGTGAATCGATCAATGATTGGTCGGCCGAATTGTATCCTCCGCTTCCTATGCCGATTGTAATCCGATTCGCAACATTCCACGCACTCCATTGATAGTCTCCAATCGAGGCCTCGCAGAATTTCGACTTCTGTACAATTCGATTCTCGTCACGGGTCTTCGATGACGTTTTAACACCATTTCTATCGGAACAGCCAAGATTCTCTCTCATCCCTTCGCGTGTGTTCCGATCGATCCGAATCGAATAATGTTAAAGGAAAATGAAATTTCCTCTGGTTCGAAAAAATGGCCGCAATCGATGCAAAGAGTTAGAACGAAATCAATTATTTATTCAAATTTGGTTTAATAAAAAAAGAAACGGAATCGTATCGTAATATCTTTGTGAAATATTGAAAAATATTATAAAATTTGATTGTTTCTCGTTATTTGGATATTCATAGAATCGAAATAAAAATTCCAGCAGTGGAGAATAATATGATTAAATATGCATACATACAGGATTAGGCTACGGAGGCTATGAAGGTCGCTTCCACTTCAAGTGCACCGAACTAAATTTCGTTTTCGTCGACCTCACAATGTCACTGACTCCACGTCTAGAAACAGGGCTTTCGACCTCACCACGTGTATATATGAGCAAGCAATGCCACGAGCTAAAATTACAACCGCTCAAATATTTAGCCGTCCTTCTAATAGTTAACACTGAACTCCAAAAACTGTCGTTCGAGCGCACACAACCGTGTTCGCAAGATACGAAAACAAATATCAATCTAATTATAAGATATTGCTAACAACTCGTTTTATCTCAGTCAAATTCATCGCTCTGACTTGAATCTTGTGATAACAATTTTAAAGTAACAAGTAAACGTATCCAAAGTTTGAAAAAGAGAACAACAATGGAAAAAGAAAAATACAATTTGTGAATGAAATTACGAATTAAGAAAAAGAATATTCTTCTGGAAAAATATTAATAAAATAACAGACAGAAGAACTACTAGAATATTATTTTTTATCAAATAAATGAAAAATAAGAAAGAATCGATAAAGATATACGCTGCTAAAAATTTATTTAATCGTAATTACCCACAATTTTATTCATAGTTTAAAATGTTCCTAGTATTTTAAAGTTTTCAAATAGTTCTAGGCAAAAGAAACGACACAAAAGAGACAATTGAATCAAGAAAGCAAGAAAAAGAAAAGGGAGATAAAAGAAACGATAAGAGGAGCGCGAAGAGGGAGCGAGTTTCGTTATCAGTTCCGCGTCCGTGGGGTCCGATCTCCATCGTCTAGAAACGAACTTGACCCGGTTAAAGCCAGCTGCAGGAATATTTCGTGATGTATCTACCTGTCGGGCATAGGTAGAACGGCTGCTCGCGGCGAAGGTGAGCCCCGGCTAGAATAGCGACAAGTGGAAGAGGGACACGACGTTTCGTGGTAGGCGCGAGTGAAACAGTTTGCTCCGCGAGAGACAAAGAGTAGGTCAAGTTCAGAGGAACGTGGATGGAGTAACAGTCGAGTGACTCTCGCTTTCATATTCCCTGTGGCGTATACACGACTGTCGTATGCACGTATGCACGCGTGACCACACACGAAGCAAATTCGCCTATTCTCCGTGGAATGAAGATTGAGAAATGATTGTCGAGGAAATTACGGAAGGGTAGTTGAGTTTTAACCCGAGAGTAGAAATTTTTTTAGACCAATTAAAGGAAAGAAATTTTGATACTTGGAAGCGATTTTTTTTTGGCTAATTATCCGGAATGAAGAAAATCTTCGAGACGAAGTTTCCGAATGATTTTGAGAGAAAAGTTTCAATATTGAAAAGAATGGATGAGATTTGGAGTGTTCGAAGAAAAATGAAGAATTTAGGTTAATCGGGAATCTTTCGTAAACGAACTGATTGTCAAAGAAGAGTTTCGCATGATTTATATTGATATTCGTTACGAACGATCAAAGGAAGATAATTTTCAAAAGTTCTCTTATCGTGAAACTTCGTTTTAGCGAAAAGTTCTCGCAAACTCGTCTCACTTAATCAGCAAAATTCCCTTAAGGAGTAATAAATAAGGAATGGACGATTGGTTAAAAACGTTTCGAGATAAAGAGAAATCGTACTTTGAAGTCTCTCTTATCCGGTAGAAAATTTTCATAATAAGTTCACGGTATAATTTATAATTATTCATTCATTGAAATTCACGATTAATTATCAAATGTATTCGATCAAATTGAAGAATCGCTGATTGTGGTTCTATCTTTCGGAAACAATATGAGTTATCATTTTATACAAGAGCGACAAGAAATGGTCACCAATTTTGTTTAGCTCTAATGACGAGATTGTATCTACTAATGTTGCATCGTTCTACAGCGAAACGTGCGCGGTCAACAGCTTCCATGTCCCCGATTATCCTGACCACCTGTCATAGTGATTATTCGTAGGCACATAATCCGATTGCCGTTTGTCGGCGATAACAACGTCGTGGAGAACGTATGCGTGTACGAAATACGATTACCCGATATGAACAGCTTTAATTTTGATATGATTACGGTGAACATTAGAACAAGATTATGTTGGGATTATTTTGTTTGAATAGAAGCTGTTAAATGTTTAACAAAAATAAATCAATCGAGGTAAAAAAAAAATAAAACAAACATGTTTGAAAGTTTAAAGATTTCGATTCGGATTAATTATAGAAAAGATAAGAAAGATAATAGCGTTCAATATTGATTGATTCATACATCTTGTTTTAAAGCTTTCTGAAACAATTTAATCTTTCCTTGAATTTTTTAAAGCTACACATTGTTGTTATTTATCATGAGTTATTTACAAGATATCGTTAAAATTAATATGAAATATGTTCAACACGCTTAAAATATATCTCTCTAATCATATATCAATAAACCTTGACTTACAATACAACGTGACCATCTTCCTTTTCTTATCTCACAAATTCTATATAACGCAGTAAAAAAGTTTCCAGAAAAATGTTTCAATTATACACCGTAAACCATTTATAACGATAATCATGTCGAAAATAAAATATCAATAAGATATTCTCCACACATTGCCATTAGATTGGAGAAAAAATTTATCGTTCCAGCAAAATATTTGCAAAATATACGTACAAAAATGGATATTTCCATTTATCCACGAGAAATTCATCCTTAAAAATATAAAGCATATATATAATATACAGTAAATATAATATAACAATATATATATATAATATAACAGTATAATATAACAGTATAACAATATATATATAATATAACAGTAAAAGATGTAACATGGATCATGGATCCTTGACGAATGACAAAATCATGGACTCGTGATCGATGCGTATCTGTCCTTTGGCCCTTGACCGAGCAATTGCCGAGAAACACACGTCGCCGGGCGTATTAAGTGCGAAGAAATTACCTTGAAAATCACATCGGGGCCGGCTCGACTCCGCACTAGCATTATCATTGGGTTTCCGCCGCGACAATCGTATCGATAGACGGTTGCTCGATGCTCGATCCTCGAGCCTCTGAAAGGCGGGTGACTGAGGGTGGTGGAAGGCGAGACAAAGAACGAAAGTGAAACGACGAGAAAGATGCAATCGTAACGAACTACGTATAAAGAAGGCCCGATAGTCAGACATGCGACATTTTTTCATTGTTCACCGACAAACGATCACCGAAACCGGAACAGACCATGGTATCGCGCCACGTTTCCGCCACGTTTCTCGCCTCTCTCGTATTTTTCGCCGCCTTTGTCAATTGTGTCTCCAAGGAATATAATAATTGTGAGTAATTCACGTTTATTGGTCAATGATCAAGAATCTTCTTTTTTCTCTTTTTTTTTTTTTCAGAATCTTTTTCTAGTTCAGGTTTATCGGTATTTATTATTAAATTAATTCGAATAAATGGGAAGGATTGTATCGCGATGGAGAAATGGAAGCAACAATTACGATCATTATATTGGAATTTGTTTTGTCTTTGATAATTCGAATTTCGATGTTGAAAATTGATATTAAATTATTATAATTAATTAAACGTCAAATCAATCCTATACTATTAATTATAGATTGAATATTTTTTGATTTGAAAAATATTATAATAATACATAATACGATGAAAAATATTTAATGGAAAATATAAAAAAATTGTTGACAACTTTTCCGATTGTAGATTTATATAAAAAACGGAAATGAATAGGAAGTAAAGATAAATCGTTAATAATCAGTAAAAAATAGAGAATTAACAATCTACGATATTTGGAAACTATCATTCGAAAATTATTTTCGAAAAAAGAAATAGGGATAGCGATCTATAAAAATAAATTCATTGAAAAAAAAAAATTCAAGCCAGACAAGAAAAAATTCATTTAAATCTATTTATTCGATTTCCGCTGTTAACATTTTTATCAACCATATTTCAAAAGTACCGAGCTCAAAATATTCGAATCAAGTCCTTCGCAAATACGATTGATCTCGACGATCGAGTTTGATACATCAAAAACAACCGCGTTCCGAAAATCCGTATCGATCCTATGATATTTATTAAACGTAACAATTTTACGCGACATTAGCCCCCGTCGATAACCTATGCGTGAACGAAGGGGCAGAACAGCGTAAATTGCAGTTACGCGAAATGACAGGCTTAACATTGGATTTTCAGAGTCATTCATTACCGAATGAATGCAGCGATGCACTTGCGCCATACCAGCCAGTCACGCGCGATTGCTTCTTAAAACGAATTGAATCTAATTTAAATCCATTCACCTTGAAATATTGACGCCACTCTTTAGAAAAAGCGGATTCTCATAATCTCGAGCGTTAATAATCGAGAGATCATATTAACGATTTACAGAAATTATTTACAAAAACTGATCAAACTGATTATTCTTCTGATAATTTCTCCTCCTTGATAAACAATTCTTATTCTTAGAAATCGAACCGGCTTCGATCTAATTCAAAATTGCATAAAATTTTATCTATCATGATTCCAATTCGATGTGATATTATCCATATAATTTCTCGTGTATGAACAGATTTTTTTTTCATGTTACATATCCCAATATATCAGAAAACCCGGCGTTGTACGCAAAAATTTTATTCGCTGATCGCGATTTACGCATGCGGAAGGCTAGAACAGAAAAATGAGCGTATAACCTAGTCGAAGGCCGACGGAATTAGGCAACGTATAGCCTCGACGGGCTCGATGACTCGAAAATTTCGACAGGGCAACGTATCTCTTATACGACCATTCGCATTTGATGAGGTTCTTAACCCGACGAAGGTTACGGCCAAACAACGCCGCTAGAAATTTAATTGTCACGCGGACCCGCAATTTTCAAATTTATCGCAATACTCTCTGTGTCGAGTATTCGATGCATTCGCACCATCGGGGACAAATTAATGGGTCGCACGCAGCAGAAAGGTAATCGCGTTAACGGGGAACACGCGTAATTACCGATAAAATTAGAGAAACGAAAGTTCATTAATTTTTAAACTCGAACGACGGTATAATTGTCGTGAATAATTGTGAATGATGGAAAATCGCGATCCATCATCTTGAGATCTTTCGCCGAAATCAATTTTGAAAGATCGGAGATGGTAATTAGAAGACGCGTATGATTAATGAGTTCCGTGTCGAGCTTCGATCGCGAGATGTCGAGTTGAAAATTGCTCTTTCTAACAACGTTTAATTCTTACCTTATCGATACGAGAGATCAACTTTCATTGATATATAATCGTAAATGGATGAAGCAACGGATGAAAAATTTGAGTACAAGATAATTATCAAGAAATTTTATTTAAAAAAAATGTTTAAAGAATTTTATCTCACGTACAAATAAGCGGAATATCTATACCCTTAAAGCTTAAACCACCTGTTTTAGATACATTTTCGAGGGATAAAACGTGAAATTCGATTTCATACCGAACTGATCCATTATGAAGTACATTCATCGTAACTTTCATGATTTGAAATTCCAGGAATTCTCCTGGTACGCGGATCGGAAATATTATTAACGAAATATTTCCATTGCGATTACGTAAATCATTTTCATAACCGTCGGGTTATAATGTCGACCCGTATCGAGTGGCAAGATAAATTAATTATCAAGATAAATTGCCATCGATCTAGACAACCTCAATTAATCCTTTGCATTCCCATATCTCATGCGACGCGACATTCATGTTTTGTACTACTGAATTTCGCGCTCAACCAAGCAACGCGATCCAGAGATTCCCATGAAAATTACACGAGCCACCAGGATAAAAGTATTCCAAACGATTAAAATATCGGGTGACAGGTTATAATCGATCTTTTAAACGGTCGTTTTTTAATCTTTCTCTTTTTTCCTTTTTCTTTTTTTTCTTCTTTCTATAAAATCCATTTTAATCCATCCGTATTATGATCCATATTATTTTCTTCGTAAATGTATTCTTCCGTACATTCCGATACATTTCGATTCTATATTAATACCTTGTTATGCGATAATATAATGTTCCCCTAGATATGACGCACGATATTCTCTTAATCAACCCTATTCGTCGAATCCATATCGCGCAATTAACAAGAGAATACCTGTCAAACTCATTCAAAACACATCGGCAACAGTTTAAATCAGCATGAAACCACTGAAAAGGGAAACCGAGGGTGGGAGGGGGGAAAAAACGAGGCAAAGCAAACCGAAAAGGGTTCCCTTTCTTCCCACTGTGTCGATTCAGGCTCTTCCAGCCGTTAAAATAACCCCATCCACTGCCACCTGCAGCCGTCAGAATCCGCACAAAAGACTCGAAAAAGAATCTCCAACCTGCCCGTCCCGACGATCGTTGTGTAAGGGGAAAAAAAGGCTTAATCCAAACTGTGAGCGAAATCAACGAGGAGGAGGAGGGAAGGGTGGGTAAACGAGCCAGAGAAGGGAAGTCGCCGATGGCTCGACGAAAGCATCAGCATATTATCATGACCATGTTCGACCTGCTTTTGACATATCTATTACGCGTTTCCGAATAGAGGTGACTTCGAATTCTATGCCTGTTCCGTGCCCATCCTACCCCCCTTCAATGGCCGTATCCCTTCGCTCTCTGTCTTCTTCCCGCGGTTTCGGTGGCCGTGAGAAGAGAAGAGACACCGGAGGACGGAAGTGGAGAAAGGGGTTGGAAACTGGAGGGTCGAAGGGAGGTCCCCGAAACCCCAGAGTGGGTGGAATCAGTGGTGCAGACGTAGAGGTCCAATTAATCAGCCGAGGCGTGAAACGAGAGGGGAAACGTGAAAGGGAGGGAGTGATTCGGTGGAGGGCCAGAGGGATGTCGCAGGGATTGCGGTGACAGATCCGCCGTATCTATCCCTATCTGCTCGGGGCATTAAATTCGCGCGATGCCAGTACCGGTGCCGTCAGCGGCTGCTTCCTCTTGAATCGGTTAACATTCCGTTGTATGCGTTACTTCGGCTTTCAATTAAACGGTTGCACATCATCAGTTGGACGCGTCTCGTCCGCGGTTTTAATTTGAACCCTCCGATCTCGACGAAGAGTTGTCAGGGGATTCAGTCGAGGAAAAGATCGATGGAAATCGATCAATCGAATATATTTATAATTACTGTCATATGCAATTACAAAGAGGTTCAAAAAGGATCTGAATTTCGTTCCATTCCATTTATGAAACTTTGATTACAAAATTTCATTACAAACGATTTCCTGGAATGATTCGTATCTAATCGATTCCTTTTTTCTTTTTTTTTTTTTTTTTGTTCTCTCTGCATACCGTGAACGTGCCATTTCTCGTAGAAGAAATAACTGAAACAGAATTTTGTTCGGTGTTAATGAAATACGGCGGGTGATTATTTTTGATAAAAGTTAAAATGAACTTTGTGTCTGCGCTCGATTAATGAAAAAAACGGAGGGGATGTTCTTCGGTCGCTGCAACTTTTTGAAACCATTTTCCCTTTAATTGTAAATTGTTCTCGTAATTTCACTTAATTGCAACGAAGATGAGGTCTAGACTTTTTAATTCTTTTCTAATTTCGCGAATTATACGCACTCGAATGCAAAATAGAAAGGTGAAACGATTAAAACAATTTCACCGTTAAAAATATAAAAACGTTTTAATTTTCTCAATTTATTTGGCTTTTAAAAAATATTTCAGAATATTTCAAAAAAATGTATATTATCATTCTTAATAATTTATTATTTTCTAGTTTTGAACAAAAATTTAGAAAAACAAGATCTCCGTATTATCATTTTTTATATTACAAAATATTTATCGTTTCTCTTTCTTTTTTTTTTCTTTTTTGCAATCAATTGCAATCGTTTCTTATCGGATGTTAACGAAAAAAATGCAATGCTTGCAATAACAGTTGCTGATGTCCCTTGCGGCCAAGGAAATATTGGCATACGCACGGCGAGACTAGTCGGGGGACAAAACGCGATACCGCACGAGTTTCCTTGGATGGTGAGCATCAGCAGAAAAGGAGGACACTTCTGCGGTGGTACCATACTTAATTCAAAATATGTCCTGACTGCGGCCCATTGCCTATGTTCGTAAGTAAATTTCATGTATATATCAATTTCTCTATATTACACACAATTGCACAATTTTACTAATTAACTAGTATTTTAATAAATATTCCATATATCCTGTTTAATATTTAGATAACAATTAATTATGGAAATTATAGAATAATATACAAGGTATAAACGGTTTTGGAAATCATATCTGTAATTGATTAAAATACACGACTTCGATTTATAGATGGAATAAATACATGATGCATTTGAATATGTTGTTTTATTATGTTGTTACAAATGTTTATTTGTTTTAAAACGATCATTCATTTAGAAATCAAAAAAAATGAAAAAAGATTCGTTGTTGTATCTAAATATCGTACCAAATCTATATTATTGTGTATGCGTAAGCGAACAAATTTTGCAATATGCACAGAGAGATATAGGTACAGCGTTGAAATGAATTTTTATACAACAAAATCTCGATACGAATTGGATAAAAAATTGTTTCAAAATTTTACATAGCAGAACCTTTGAAATTTCCAAACGTAATATTAAAAAATATTTCATAATAAAAAAAAAAATAAAAAAAACGAAATATCATCGATGATTATTCAAATAGAAATTCTATCCTGTTCAAGCATCGAATCTGCTTAAAAGAGTTACTGTTACTGTTCAATATCCGACCAACTACTATCCAATACCTTGAATATTTTTACGATATTATACTTTAATTTTATTTATAAATTCAAAATAAATCGGCTCGATTCGAGAACTTGTTTTGTCGACAGTTCGCGAAAAATATCGAAAAAAGGAGCACCTAAATTTCAAAGCATTACAATATCGATCGAATGGATAGTTTATACCCCCATTCTTTGCAATAATGCTGGTATACGCAGTGTTCGTAATCAATATGCAGGTTGCCATCGAAAATATTCATGGTAGAAAAACGACTGTTTCTTCATGGAAAGCTGCCCATTGTTCCCTGTAATCGAATCTACGAGCGCGACACGAGAGAGAGAGAGAGAGAGAGAGAGAAAGGGAGATCTTATCGCGGATTCACAATAGCCCCCTCTGTGCCAAAATTTTCTACCGTTTTCAGTATCGCTGTTAAAATGTCAGCGAAACGCGAATAACCAATCTTGTCCAACAAACCGTGACTGTAATTATTCTGATCCGATCTCAACGATTCGATGGCCGCATGATTAAATCTCATACACTGAAAACGTATTCATTTTTCAGCAAATATTTCGTTGCAAACTGCATTTCGCGTAAATATTACAAATTTTGTAATACGCAAGTTTAATAGATTCGTAATTCTTTCTCTTTGAATTTTAAGAAATAATCAAAAGTTAAGAACATCGATGAATTGGATCAATAATAATTGAAGCGATTTGAAAATGATTATGAAAATGTTTAAATGATAGCGTTTATATCTTTTGATGAATTTGTAGCGTTTATATCTTTTCGCGTGCAATGTATCGTATAAAGTGACAAATATATTAACATTTTTCCGAGCGCGAAACGAGGGAAATTGGGTGAGGAGCATGGTCGAGAAAATATCACTTTAAAGTTCGACCCGAGTGGTTCAATTTTTTAAGAACGGGGCTGCCTCAAAAAGCTTTGCAAGTGACTGCGTCATAATCCACTTAATCCATCCGTGCAATCTATGCGAATCTGTGTCGGGTTTAAAAACGTAGAAATCCGCGTGTTGCGCGGCACGGCGATTACGGTTCGTAGTTTGCAAAAATCATCACGCTCTGCGAAAGGATAAAAAGTTTAATGCGCGCCTCTGTAGAAATTACGTAACGTGTAAAAAAAAAAAAGAAAGAAAGAAAGAAAGAAAGAAAGAAAGTGGAAAAAGAGAAAAAAAATGGAAAGGGAATACTACGAAATTCCAGCTACACCTATTTTTATCATGTCACTTTCACGTGAAATATTTTCCGTAGAAAATGGAATTACAAACGATAAGAATCAAGTAAATGACGAAAAATAAAATCGGATGAATTATAGATAAAAAGCGAAAGGAATTTTTTATTTGCCGTATAAGTACTATATGTACTTATACGCATAAATAATACGCATATGGCGAAATATTGAACGTTAACAGAACAAAAGCATTTCTCTGACTTGCTGTCTGGCTTTGTGATTATCGAACGACCGGATAAACGGCCAATCACTTCGTTAAAATTATATAAAACGACGAGACCGTGTGCTATTCACGGATATCCTGTCGTTCCCTGCGGTCGTATACATATACACACACGGGACACGATATCGATGTTAATTGGAGCGACGATTACATTTTAAATGAAACCTCGAGCGTATTTTTCCGGCGAATGAGCAAGTCGAATGGAAAGGCAAAGAGCATTGTGTCAAGTTAAAAACTGCTGTGCCGCTATTTGCCCGCGTAAACATTGTCGCCAAATAGAGTCAAGAGGCGGCCTTTTATTAAATGCCAGGTGAAAAAGGTTCTGTCCAACTGAGGGGGGAGTGTGTGTATCTATGCGGATACGCGAATCAATCCAACATCGTATAACGTGGTATTTTTACCATTTATACAAACGATTAATAAGACACGATCAAAATAATAACGTAATAAAAAAGTGTGTCAACGGGTACGATTCTTGTCGAACATTTAACCGATTGATTGGCAAGCGAAATTATTTATACGACCGATCGAATCGTTCGCGTTATTAACAATGACCCTTTGCCATACTCACGGAATTGTCTGCAATTAATTATGCAATAGGTTATCAATGATACGCCGTGTCGGCTCTTCGGCGAATAGAATTTATTTGGCCTATATTTTGCGAATTATCATTCTTGCAGAAAATTTCGCATTTCGATGAGAATTTATTTATAAAATTTGAAATATCTCCGTGAAAAAAATATAAAAATAATGATGCATTGCTTGGAAAATAATCGTATAATATATATTATAAATAAACACCAATTTGAATATAAACACCAATTATAAACACCCATATTAAACGGTATAACAGAATTAATATTAACAACTATGATCACTTATGTTAAAAAATGAAAAAGAGAGAAGAAATGTGTTAGTGATTTCAATTTAAAAGCAATTTCCATGCTTTTCATTTTAAGAGAATTACATTCGAAGCATTGTAATAGGATCCTGGAAACTCTTCCTATCACCAGATAAAATCGAGAAGGGATTTCAAAAATATTCGTAATTTTTTTTCTCACGGATACAACGGAGATTTATGTGGAACAGTGTCCATGCAGGTGTAATTAAACGTCGAGACAGTGGCGTTGCACGATGAAACGTGTAAGCGCTCTCTGTCTTTATCTTTGTTGAGTATGTAACAGAAACAGAGAGATAGATAGAGAGATACAGAAGTGAGAGAGAGGGAGAGAGAGAGGGAGAGAGAGAGGGATGATAGAGGAAAGGGGGTTGAAGCTGGACAGGGTGGCCATAGAGAGAATCCAACGGAGCTTCGGCGTTGTAAACCATGATTGCGTGTAGATTACAGACCACTCGGTAATTGCTAGCAGCCATGCAAAACGCATGACAAAATGTTGCCAGCTAGCGCGAGATCGTGAAAATATATCCAACTCCAACCATTGTCCACATTTTCTTTATCGTTCACGGAAACAGCCGAAATAAATTTCGTTAATGTGGTTCTACGCGCAAAAGAAAATTATTCGTTAAGTTATCACGAAAAAAAAAAATAGAAATAAAAATAAAAGAAAAATGTGAAAGAATTACAGATACACTATGACATAAAAGTATATATGATATAAAATCCATTCATCGTTATTATCGTTTGGAACGTTTGGATGATTAATAAGAATTCGGATAAAATTTTAAAAAATAAGCGACAAGTTTCAGTTATTGACGAAATCGAAATGATTGAAATTAAATTCACCGTAAAACAGATAACAAACCTTGTCATACAAAAAAGTTTATAAGCAAATTAACAGTTCGATTAATGGCCGAATATCCAATTAAAAAGGTCATTCTCTTAATAGTGCGATCCAATATTTAGCCGACGTGTATTTTAAGTAGAAGAGGTGCGATGATAAAGATAGGAAATAACTACGATAATGCATCCATGCTAAATTGTACAATCCACAATGGGACAATAGAACTGCCTCAACGAAGATAGAAAGATCCATTAAGGAGGGGATATCTTTGCAAGAAAAAACGAATTTTGAAACTTGAAAACGACTGGAATATAATTGTACTATCCTCAAATCGAGTGATATCACGAAGAAGAAATTGGGATAGACTTCTTTCCCATCGTTCATAACGGAAGAGAGTGAAATGAAAATTGAAAAAATTTCGTTAATTTGGAAACCATATCGGCTTTTAATTATAAATTAACTAAATATTTCGAGAATAAACATTGAAATATCAATATCGATCGTTATAAAAAAATAAAAAATTTAAATAATTAAATTTTTTAAATAATTATAATATAACATATATAATAAATATTTAAATAATTACAAATAAAAATACAAATTGCATGTTATTTCGTTACTTTAAAAACGAAGGGATAGAAAAAAAAAGGAATAGAAAAAGCATAAATGGAAAAAATGAAATGGAGAATATGTGAACTATATCTATATCTCTTCGTTTTTTCTAAATTTTTTTAATTTTCACGGTGATTATTTGCTGATTTATTGGATCTTGATTCCTAGAAACAACCATAATAACGAGCTATTCGTCCTACTTGGCCTATATGTATCTGTAATGCATATAAAGTGGAAATTACAATTTGTTGTTTTTCAAAGAAAAATTTTCAAAAAAAAATACAAAATATAAGAATATACAAAATGCAAATTTAAGGAAATAACTTTCATTACGTATTTTTTTCATAAAGGAATAGAAACGAAACTGCATCTTAAAAAGCATAAAATATAAAAAATAATACAGTAATTATTAATAATTATTTTGTCTATCTTTGTTAATTATTATTTTTTTGTATCCTAGATTGTAACAAAATCTATCTAATATTTTTTACCAAAAACAATTTCTCTAAACAATTTAATTTAATAAATAAAAAAATTTTTTTTTCTTTGATTCAGAGCCACCTCTGTAATTCCGACCAGTCAATTACGGATCAGCCTTGGTGAATATAATCTAAAAGGACCGGAAGTTCCAGCATCGAAAGAAGAAAGAGTGGTGAACGCTATTCTACATCCTGGTCATAAGTGCGGAAAATACATGGACGATATCGCTCTTCTAGAACTTGCAAGGCCGATCATTTGGTCGGAGAGCGTGAAACCTGCCTGTTTACCTGTGGCCACAGGAAAACCAGGGTATAGTGCTTTCAACGGAGAACTCGCCAAAGCCGCTGGATGGGGATGGTTCGGCGAAGACAGATCCAAATGTAAGTAAATAATTCCATTTCATCCCCCACATCTTTCCTTTTACTTGAGTAGAAGAGTCCAAAAGATCAAAAGTTATTGACATTAATTACTTGATGTTTTATCGAATTAATAGGACGATCGTAACTTGGCTAGAAAATTGCTATTAATTCTACCAGAATATTTTAAAACAAATTTCAAAGCAAATAATTTATTGATGCATTAAATAATAAAAACAAAAAAAAAATTTGTTATCACAATCAATTGACTTGTGATAATGATATTGTAAAGAATATATAAGTTTTTTTTGAAAAATTTTCTACTAGAATTCTATTAAATTCTATTAATTTTTATTATTCTGATAAAAATTCTATTTACTATCCTGAATTAAAGAGATTAATAATAAAATCGGATTAAACTTCGAACAAAAACTATTTATAATGAAATTTTTATTCAATTTGAATGCATTAACAATAATTCATATTTCAAAAAACAAAAAGTTTTTTGAATGAGAAGAATATATCGTCAATGATATTTTCATTGATATTAAATTTTTTGGGATATAGAAAATAGATACATAAATATAATTTATTTCAATTTTTTGTCTTATATTTAACATCACCTATATAATGTAAATTACAACAGATTATCTTTTAATAAAGTTTAATTTTAATAATTTAATTAATTTATTTAATTATTTATTTTATTTAATAATTTAAATTTAATTATTTAAATTTAATTTTTAATTTTTAATTTTAACATAATAAAATTATCAAGAAAATTATTATAATTATTATTAAATTTTATTTCCTTATTATTAAATAGTCTATTGAAATAAGATTTTATTATATATATATA
>NW_006263952.1:199592-213297 GCF_000469605.1 Apis dorsata
CGATCAATATTTCATATATGTAATTTCTTTTTTAACAAATAGTTGAAATAATGATTAAAATAATAAATAATTAATTTTATATTATCCCGAATATTATTTACAAAAAAAACTATAAATCAAAAAATTATTTATTTCTTAAATTAACTTATTTCTTCCTCTCAAAATTAATAATTATATTCAAGATTTTTGAAAAATACTTTATTATTAAATGTTTTTATTTTATTTTTATAGATAAACGAGCAGATGTATTACAAAAAGTGGAAGTTCGCGTAATCGAGAACAATATATGTCGCGAATGGTATGCCAGTCAAGGAAAGTCAACCCGTGTAGAATCAAAGCAAATGTGTGCCGGCCATGAAGAAGGTGGTCGCGATTCTTGTTGGGTAAGTAAAATCTTCTCGTATCATTTATCTAATTTATTTATACGTTTTACAAATATTTCTGTTTCTTTTTCTATCGATCTTCTTTTCATTCATGCGAACTAGTTCGACAGAATACATTGCTCATTCGCACACAAAATTCATGCTTTATTGAACAACGGCAATATGAATTTCAATCAAATATCCGATTGCTTTGATGAGTATATTGAATTAACAACCAGAAATTGAATTTTAGTCTTCAAACCGAATTATTCGATCACAAAACATTCAATAGAATGGTAAAAAAATGATGAAGGATTAAAAATTCATCAAAAAATATATTGATATTGCGGTTTGATATAATGTAATTATTATAATTGGCAATTGTGGAATATTTCATTATTTCCAATTCGATATATTTTATCGCGAATTTATGATTCTGTTCTTGAATCACTTGATGACTATCTTCTATTTTGAATAGTTTTGCATTGTTTTATTTGTTTCGTTTCTATATTAATCGTATGATATATATATATCACATGATGTGTATAATATGTGATATATGTATAATATACATATAATATAAAATAATAATATAAAATAAAATATTATATATAATATATATTAAGATATATTAAGATATATTAAGATATTAATATATTTTATAAAAAATAAATTTGATGAAAATGATTAAATTAAAAAAATATAAGTAATATCAATTGTAATTTGTATCTTTTATAAAAATTTTATAAAAATATCAAAATAATTGCATATTTGATATTTTTCTTTAGGGTGATAGTGGTGGGCCGCTGATGATCGCAAGTCATCTTAATGGTAATGTAATGGTTGTAGGAATAGTTTCATCCGGAGTAGGATGTGCACGGCCACGACTTCCGGGTGTATATACTCGAGTTTCAGAATATATATCTTGGATTACGCAACATATCTTATGATGAAATAAAATCTAAAATATTTATATTTCATTTACTTTAATATTTTATTTTTTAGAAGCTTCACTTTACTTCACAAAATTTGAATCTATATAGATTTCGAAAAAATGTTTTCTTTAAATATTTAAAAACTCATAAGAAAAAAGAATTATAGGTCTAATGAAGAATTCTTTTTTTGTGAAAAATTTTAAAAATCAATTAAATTCCAATATATGTTTCAATTAATAATAAATTATAACTTAATACTATTGTAGTAAAAAATTTGCTAATTAAGAAATTAAGCAAGATAATCACAGTAAAGTATAAGTAATTTATAAAATTTCTTTTTATCTAGTCAATTTTCTACTATTATATATATGCTATATATATATGTTATATTTTTATACTATATGCTTTATGTTATATATGCTACAGTACAAAATGTATATACATATATATGTTGTTACATATTTTATCATAAACTAATTATAAGATAAACTATTATAATTTAATAATATAATTAATATATAATTATATAAAAAAAGATATATTTTACATATAATATAAATTAAACTATTGAATATATCATATATTTTTATTACTTATATTCTTTTTTGTTTTCTTGGTCTTAGAGGATTCCATGATACTCTAGTATCATCTGTGATAGAAACAATATTTAATTCTGTTAGCTGCAAACCTTTNGACTGTTTTGATACCATGATTAAGAATACGCTAAAATAATATAAACAAATAATATAATTACAATTGATAATACAATTTATAAAAATTTTGAATAAATATGTATTAAAAAATTTTCTTACTGTTCCAAATGTAATTGCAGCTTGTTGTGCCGCAATATTAGTACCTTTCTTTGTATTTTTAAAACCTTCAAGTCCAGCAGAATGTAACATCATTCCTAATCCTATAAAAATATTGCAAAGAATAAAAGAATCATCATAATCATCAAATAATATTAATAAAACCATTATATATTTTTATATTAATAATTACCTTTAAAATCAGTAAGAGACATTATTGTATTATTAGGAGATGATTTTATATTAATAATATGTAATTGATCATATTGTATACCATCAAAAAATTGATATGGTGTAGAAGCATCAGGAAATAATGATTTTCTAAAATCAACATTGTGTAAATAATCTAATAATATAATAATAAATACCTAATAATATAATAATAATAATAATCTAATAATATAACTATCTATAATAAAACAATAAATACCAGTAATAATATAAATCAATGCTATATTTGATATTTTGAATAAAATATTTATAAATCAAAATTAAATACTTACGAGTTATTTATATCAATAAGATCAATTGTTTTTTCTCCTTCCATAACTACTTTTTTTGTTTTTGTATCAGCTCTTACTTTGGAAAATCCACTTCGAAATTCTTTCATAATATTTGAGGTTAAATGAATATCTCGAACATTCATGAATTTCAAACATGGTAAAATAATAAATTTTTCATTAAATAAAATCACATTTTTTGTTAAAGAATGTGTTACGGATTGTAAAATGAATGAAATCATTTTTTTGTATAAAATATGTAGTATATACAAAATATATTATCTATTTAAAAAAATTAAAAAAAAATTAGGAATAATATCCAAATTATTGAAATAGCATATAGTGCATTTTGCAGTTTTATAAATATAATCTTTCAAAACTAAACTAAATCACACAAATTTATTTTAGATATAAAATACAAGACATGAAAATAAATTGGACAACAAATGATGAAAATGATATAGGAGCAAGAGAACCGTTCGTATCACTCATTCGTCATCAATCGTTTCTATTCGATCTTATTTTTATTTCTAGATATAATATTTTCTATCAATATGTATTTATTTTTATGAACGTATTTTATCAATCTGTTGAAATCAACTAAATAAGTTTCTTATTTCTTTCGACCATCAATTTATTAGCAATATTAATTTTTATATTTATATAATTTCAGTTTTAATAGTCTGATAGTTACATGATACTTTCGTATCTATAATATAACAAGTACACGGTTTTAAAATTCAAATGTTTTTATACAATCGTTAATAGGAAAATCTTTGTTCATTTTATACTATTGTTGTAAAATGATCGAAATATTTAATATTTAAAATATTTTCTTTATAACATTATTACTACAATTAATATTATCTATAATATTTTATATAAAATAGTTAATTTTACATTAATGTAATGGCCATAAGTGCGTCTTTTTATCGTAATGTACTCTTATTAACTCAAGTAATTCAACCTAATAATGAGTTCAAAAAATATTTTCGTGAGGTATATTTTTTTACTAAATATTAAATAAAATATTAAATACGCTTGAAATATGTTTAAACATATTATATTACTTTTTATAATTTTTGCATTGATTAAATAATATTCTAATTTTTAGGGTATGTTTGACAAACCTAATACAGCAGGTTTCCTACATATTTCATATTATTTATTAACAGTATATGATTCAGAACGTTTTAAAAAACTGATTGAATGGCCTGTAATTTGCAAGAAAACTGAAGCAAAGTATCGTAATAATGTTAAGGATTATTTAACAATAATATCTGCAGAAAATCCTGATATTGATTTTCCACCTATACTCACCTCTCACTTAATTCATGCAGGTGGAACTAAATTTACAATTATTATGTGGAAATTATCAGAAGTAGTTATAAGAAGATACCTTATAAGGGAAAGTAAGATTATTATTTATAAGTATATTATTTACTTATATATATATAATAGAAATTACTTTCATAATATATTTATCATTATTTATCATTATCATAAAATTGATTTAAATTGTATTATTATATATTTACTATAAATTTCTTATATTTATATAAATATTTTGTTTTTTTACTAAAAAATTTTATTTTCTATAGCTAGTAATAATATTGCATTTGCACCACGAATAGGAAATAAAGGAAATCTAGCAAAAAAATTTTTAGAAGAAACCAATGCTAAGATTAATTTTAATATATTGAATCAACATAAAAATTTATTAGAAATGGAGAATACAATTAAATATGTTTTGCAGTAATATTTATTTTCTTTTTATTTATATATATATAATTAAAAATTCTTTTTCAATTAAAATATTAATTATATTACTTTATTTTTTAGAAAAGAAAATGAAAGACTAAATAAAAGTAGAACAGAAATTTTTGAAAAAGAACAATTAATAGCAAATCTTCCACAAACAGCACCAGTACATCCTTCAATTAAAAAATGTTTAAGAGATATAGATAATGAAGAAGCAACAAAAAGTTGGTATCATATTTATTATACTTAATATTATATATTTATTTATAATTAGTATTATTTGTAATTTTAGTCATCAAAATAATAATTTATTAATTTTAGAATGGAAAATGCATATAAATAAATGCATAAATCATATACAAAAGAGAAATATAATTTTGAAAGATATTGAACAGCTTAGTCATAAAGTTAATAATATAATATTAAGTAATACTAGCGATATTAAAATGTTAAATACAAAACAAAAAATAAATCATTTGGAAATTTCAGAATTATTTTCTCCAGATATGCAAGTAAGTATTATAATGTATATGTTATTATATATATTAATGAGAAGTAATAAAAATAAAAATTTTATATTTCAGTGTGTTTTATTTCGATTATATAAAGATGATAAATTAATATTAAATAATTTTATATTATTATTTCATTTTCTTCTAACTCAACTAAAAAAACAATTAAAATTGAATATATTAGAGGATTTTTCAGAATATTCATTACAAATAGAAGATAGTTGTAAAGATATAAAAGCTGCATTCAATATAATGCAAACACATTTAATAGATATCACAAAAATAATGTTAGAAACACAAGATATTTTATATCAAAAAAAAATATATGTTCATAATGATACTATATTACCTATGATGCATAATGTACTTATTATGTCATCTCCTCTTATTAAAATTAATACAAACTGTAATGATGAAGAAAATAATTTTCAAAAAAGATTACAATTAACTCCAGTAGAAGGTAAGATTAATGCTATTTAAAATTGCTATATATATAATATATTCAAAAATATTTTTTAGCTCCACATAAATCATTATTTTCAAGATATGAACATCTAAAACAAAGTCATGTATCACATGGATCAAAATTAAGAGAAAATTTATTAGTATCACGAATCAATTTTGATGATGTAATTGTAAATATAAATAATGATAATAATGATAAGCCATCTTTACATATGCATATGGTATCATCTAAAAAAAATTTGTCATCTTTCAAACAAGCAGAAAAATATTCAAGATTATTTTCTACTCGTATAAAACGAAATACAATAGGTATGTAACGAATATTTTAATTTTTTTTAAAATTGAAAACTTCTCTTTTTTCTCACAGCAGCAGTAGCAAATGCAAGTATAATGTCTTTATCTTGTTCTTCAAAAGCAAATTCGACTACAATTGCAAATGCAATTGAAGAAGTACATGATATATCAGATCTTAGTTTAAATAAAACAGAAGTTATTTCAACAAAAAGTATCTGTAATATAAAGGTAGAATTTGCTACTCCAGAAAAATTGACTGTTGAACAAGAAAAATCAGAAGATATACTAAAAATGGAAGATATGATAAATGATTTCTCAAATAAAGCTGATGCACATAATATATACAAAACAATAGAAATTAAAAGTGATGATAATAATATCATTGTAACTGACCAAACTAAACAAAATAGACGTTCTATTGGGGATCTAGTTGAACGTTATAAAAAATTACTGAAAGTAAGCAATCGTATACCAAGTCCTAATATTAATAATACAAAATGTGATAATAAATAGTTGTAAAAATTAAAAACTATTGTAGAATTATATTGTAGAATTGTCTATTTACCAATATGTATGTAAAGAAATACATTTTTATAGTTTATTTAAAACAAAATTTAATTATTTTTTTATCTTACTAAATTTTTAAAAAATATGTATAATTTATTAAAAAATTAAGTTAAAAAAAAAAATTGTAATAATTTATTATAGTGATACATTTCATAATCATTAACATTTATGTTAAAAAAAAATTTGTATTTATTTTTTATAATTTAAATTAAAAAATTAACTTTTTAAAAAAATATACATTATATGTATATGCATGAAAGAACAGATCATTCGCATAAGATTTATATTTTGAAAAAATTGATTTTAAAATTTATTATATGCACAATATTTATATTTACATAATTAAAATGTAATTTTTTTAAATAATATTATCTATAATATTTTAACATTATTATACGTATATATATATTATATTTTTATATTTTACTATGACAATATTATATTTATAATATAATAATTTCTTAAACTATATAAAATAAATGATATTTTGCGTAAGTAAAAAAAATTATTTAAAAAGTGCAATATTACATAATTATTACATATATCATAATAATTTTAATATGTTCATAGAAATTCACCAAAATATATTGCCGGTAGTAGAATATGTATATGTTGTGTTTGTATTTTAATTTAAGGTTATACTACTTAACAAAGTGTTATGTTCAAATGAAATAAAAATTCCAATTAAATATTAGTATATTTAATTATGGAAAATAATCATTGAATTGACAAAATTTTAATAAACTAAACATTATGAAACTAGTAAAACCTAATTGGGTTACTCACGATGGTTTGTATAAAATGTATTATTTAAATTTATCTAATGTTTATAATTGTATTTTCATATTCTAAAATTTTTATTTTTTAGGATATTCAATCTTTTCCGTGGATATACATCCAGATGGGAAAAGATTTGCTACTGGTGGTCAAGGTATAATATTAATTCCTTTAATTTATTTATTTATTGTTAATTTTTTTATAAAAAAACATTAATTTTGTTATTTTGATATAGTTTTTGATTTATATTTGCTATTATTATTAATTATAGGTGGTGATTCCGGTAGAGTTGTTATATGGAATATGGAACCAGTAGTTAATGAAATTGCAGAATTAGATGAAAATATTCCAAAAATGTTATGTCAATTAGATAACCATCTTGGTATGATACATGATAAAATTTAATATATTTTCTAAAATATATTATATTGATAAACTAAATAATATATAATATAAAATTTATAGCTTGTGTCAATTGTGTAAGATGGAGTAATACTGGATTATTAGCATCAGGTGGTGTAGATAAATTAATTATGATCTGGAGATTGTCAGGTGGATCAGGTGGAAGTTCAATATTTGGTGGAAAATCCAGTATTGAAACATGGCGTTGCATAGCTACATTACGTTCACATGAAGCTGATGTACTTGATCTTGCATGGGCACCACATAGTCCATGGTTAGCTTCTGCATCAGTAGATAACAGTGTAATCGTATGGGATGCATCAAAATTTCCAGCTATTGTAGCTGTTTTAAAAGGTCATACTGGATTTGTAAAAGGAATTACATGGGATCCAGTAGGAAAATATTTAGCATCTCAATCTGATGATAAAACATTAAGAGTATGGCGTACTACAGATTGGACAGAAGCTGCACTAATATCAGAACCATTTGATGAATGCGGTGGAACAACTCATGTTTTAAGACTTTCTTGGAGTCCAGATGGACAATATTTAGTATCAGCTCATGCGATGAATGGTGGAGGTCCAACAGCACAAATAATTGAAAGAGATGGATGGACACAAGATAAAGATTTTGTTGGTCATCGTAAAGCTGTCACATGTGTGGTATATATTTAATCTAAAAACAGTAAATTTTATAATTTATATATTTAAAATTATTAAATATTTAATTCATTAATTCTTTATATGCTGCAGAGATTTAATGGTAATATTTTACAAAAGAAGCAACCTGGTTCTTCTAAACCACAACAGTATTGTTGCGTCGCTATAGGATCACGTGATCGTTCTTTATCTGTATGGTTAACATCTCTGAAACGGCCTTTAGTTGTAATTCATGAATTATTTACACACTCAGTCTTAGATGCTAGTTGGTCACCATGTGGTCTTCGATTAGCTGCTTGTTCTTGGGATGGATCTGTTGTACTTATTGAATTTACACAACAAGAATTAGGTCAACCATTAGATCCTGCTGAACAAGTATTATATATAAAATTATACAAAATATTTTAATAACAAATTGTATATTTATTATGAGTATATAATTATTTTTATTTTATTATAGAGTAGTCTTCATGAACGTTTATATGGTAAACCATTAGTTCAAGGTGGTTGCACAGTAATGGAAGCACCTGAACTTCTTAATCTAAAAACATCGGTACCGTCGACACAAACTACAACACTTTTAAATACAAATTTAGTACATCCACCCACTACTACTGCAACTACTCCTGCCAAAGGTCCAATTAATAAGCAAATTGAAACAAGAACATCAGATGGTAAAAGACGAATAACACCAATGTTTATACCACCACCATCTGATACAATGTAAGTTAGAGATTTTATTTTTACAATATTATAATTTCTTGTATGTATTTTTTTATTAAATTAATTATTTTTAATTAGGGATTCTTCAAGTAATAGATTAAGAACGCCAACATTTACAAGTCAAGTAAAAAGTTCTATTGTTATTGAAAAACGAAATGATGTTGTGACACCCAATGTTACTTCTTCTGTACATTCAACGAATATAAATAGCCAAACTTCTGCACTTACATTGAAACGTCGTGATCAGTCCACACCAAAATCATATCATACTTCATTTAACAAAAAACCAAAAATTACATCTGAAAGAAATACAAATCAAATTATACTGCCTCCATTAAAACCGTCCAGTTCATTATCTCAACAAGCTGGTCATTATGCAGTAACTGTTACTAATAGCCAAGGTTTAGCTCATTTACAAGTATTTAAAGGCACAGATTCTGAACCAACTTGGGATTTGTATTTGGGATATAGTGCTGTAGCGCTTGCAGCATCACCGGCAGTTATAGCACTTGGATTAGAAGATGGTAGTCTGCATACATTTCATCCTATAAAAGGATGCCGTCCAGCACCACCTTTAGCGCCACCTGCACCACTTGCAAAAGTTCATGCAGTTGGAAATGCAGTATTAATTTTTTAATTATTATTTTTATTTTTTTAATTTAAAGATAATTATTATTCAAAATGTATCAACATTTTTAGGTAATGGTTATATCAAGTTGTGGTGCTGTACGTGTTTGGGAAATAGGATATTCATGTAGAATGATAGTTTCTACATCTGCTGCACATTTAGCAGTACCTGGTACTTCTTTATTATCCTGTACTTTATATAATGGAATGCCACATTTAGCTTTCACTAATGCTAGGGCATATATATATCATAAAGAAATGGGTATATAAATTATATTAATTATATTAATAAAATCATATATTTTATAAATCATACATTATATATAATATATTTATAAAAAAATATTAGGTACATGGTTACTAATCGGCGATAGTCAAGATCCTATATGGCGTTGGGCTTCATTTAATGCATCAAGTGCATCGGGAAACAGAGCTCCCAAAGGTCCATTATCTTCCTTACAAGAAGGACTATTTAGAACAGCAGGAAATACTTTCCCTAATCCGAGATTACCACATAGTGCTCCAAGCGTAGTATCTTATTTAGAACAACAATTACTTGCTTCTAAGGCTCTTGGAAGTGCTCAAGAATATATGCATTGGCTCATGGCTTTAGTATCATTTTTATTAACTCAAGGTATAGATATAATAGGTATAGATATATTTTTAATTTTATCTTCATATTTTATAAAATAATATTTTTTTAGATGGATTGGAAAAACGTTTGAGATTAATCCTAGATGAATTTTTGGGTCCAAGTCATACATCAGCTTCTAAAAGTATATGGGATCCTTTAATTTTGGTATTATTTTAATATTTATTCTATTAATATATTATTATTAATTATATAAATATAATATCAATATTTTTCTATTCATTATATAGGGAATTAAAAAACATAAACTTTTGGAAGATATATTATCTATTATTGGAGGACATCTTCGTTGGCAAAGATTATATCTTGAATATATGGAACAATTAACAGCGCTAAAAAACCAAATTAATTAAAAACAATTATTAAAAATATATATTTAAAATAATATATAAAACATAATGTGATTATTATATGTTCTAAAACGGTGTTAGAAAACTTGAGAACATAATTATATTTATAATAAAAAAAATTATGATGGTAAGTTCATAAATTTCTTACTTCAAATTAAATAACAATTAAATAATATGATCATTTCCGATTTTAATAATAATAACATAAGTATACAAGTAAATAGCGATTCGATTTCATATTTCATCATTTTTTATTATCATTTTAATTTAAATATTACAATACATTACTACAAATAAGTATACAAATATATATATACAAATAAGTATATTTTAAAAGCAAGAAATTTATGAATTCATAATTATAAAAACTGCCTTATTTATTTTAAATTTTGAAATCGCGCTCAGGTTTTCAAGTGCCCTTTTAGGATTAACATTTATATTTCTTGTATATTTTTAAAAATAATCTTTATAAAACAAAAATATTGTACAGTTTTTTTTATATCGTACACAATGTGATGATGAAAATACGTATATAATAATAATAGTGAGATTTTATATTAAACAAATGATCTTTTTTTATTTTGAAGCTTAATAACATTTATTATTAAGCAAAAATTTAAGTACTTGTTTTTACTAGAAAAATTTCTAATATTTGTACGTAATATTATGTATAAGAGTAAAAAGATACAAGATATTAGTTGATTAGAAATTTTAACAATTTTATATCACCTTTATATAATACATTTTAAACAAATCAAGAATCAGACAATATATATAACGATTATTAAATTTTAATATTAACATGAAAATATTTTCCTTATTTAGATTATAATTATATTTGTTCATAAAAAATACTTATACTAATATAATATAATATTCAAAAATATAATACAATAAAGAAATCATTTGATGTATTTCATATAATTTGAATACATGCTCCTTCACAAACTTATTAATTTTTTTAATAAAATTATAATTCAAAATAATGTAATGAATATAAATAAATACTATAGAAAATTCTTTTTTATATAAAATTAATAATAAAATTATAAAATTTATGAAGTACATCAAATTAAATATGTATAATATTATATATATAATAAAAACTATTACTTATGTTAAATGCAATTGTTTTATATATTGTTTTAATATATTTTTTTAATAATTATAATATAATATAAAAATGTATTATATATTTATCATCAATATTTTCATATGTATATAACAGATAAAAATAATATTTACATGAATAATAAATTATACTATTTACATATTGTATATAAAACATAAGACATTTAAAACATTGAAAAAAATGATATGCAACTATCGATTAATAAATCATATTAAATTTATATTTTTTTTATGTATTATATACTAAATTTGCATCAAGATATTTACATTATCCAATATATATTAAATAACATAATACAAAATATAAATTAAATACAGAATGTATTATCTGTTTGCAAAACATTTTATATATAAAAATAATCATTTTAAAAATTTCTAAAAATAATACAAATATTTTCATATAATGATTACATTTTTCGATATAAAAACATATAGAAATATATATAATATAAAAATTCTAGACATAAATGCAAAAATATTATATTTATATGATGAAATTTTCAATTATTTATTTGTCTTTCAATTGACATTGTAATTAAGAAAATAAAGATGCTCAATATAACTTCAGATAAAAATATGTTAAATATGCATAAATTAATTTTATCTTTATATTAAGGCATTTACATTTTAAGGCATTTACGATTAGGCTCAAAATATTTGAATAATTATATACACAAAAATAAAATCAATTTTCTTTAAAAAATTGAAATATTTTAAATTATAAAAAAATTATATATAACTAAATTATAAAAAAATGTTAATAACACAATAAATAAAATATATTCTGACATATATATATATATATGATATAATATATAAATGTAGTTTCAAAAATTACATTGAATGTAAAATTGTATAAATAATATAAGAATAATATAATGTTAACTATTTTAATTAAAACAGAATATTTATTGAATTTAAAAAATTATTTAGAAATTTTTATATTTTAGAAAAAAAAATTTTTTTTATAAAATATAAAAACTTCTAAATAAAAAAATTATTATTAACTAAAAAATTATTAAAAACTAAAAAATTTTATCTTATTTGATGCATATATGTACTTCTAACTATCTATAATTATTGTCAGAACAAATTAATTAATATGTAGCAATCAATAAGAATCTAATTTTAAAAATAAAATAAAAAAAAAAATTTCTCATAAAATAATTACATTCCATTTATAAAAAATTATCACATATTTCAAATTATAAAATTATTAAAAATTATTAAAAATACAAAATATTATAATTCAACATTATGTTTAAAAAAAACTTAAATAATACTATTATTATATATATAATTATTATTTTTACTTCTATTCTATTCTAATTAATATTTCAAAAACATTAGTATGATACAAAAATGTTTTTATAATTTATAATCATTATCTACGTATTGAGCTAATGCAATTATTTTAATTTTAAATAACTTTTAAATCTTTTATATCTTTAATGATCGTCCCTCATTTAAAAATAAAAATTACAATATATAATAAATTAAATATTCATATTAAGAAATATACAAATAAATATAAGTTTAAAATCAAGACTATTATGTATTAAATTAAATCATATGTAACATATACTTTCAACAATACATATATCAATAACACATATCTTCAATTCAATAATGAATTCTAATTAGTATTTAATACAAAGCAGACTATAAAATATATTAATTATATCTTTCATTGTAATAATATTCAGTATATTAACAATTGTGATACTATTATTACTAATATATAATTAATGAAATTTAAATAAGTCTATGCTAAATAATTCATATATATATATATATATATATATATACATATTTTATAATTATACAGAATGTTAATATATTTATGGGAAAATCAGTTTGGAAAATCAATTTTAGAGACAAACTCTCAAAACAAACAAATTCAAAAATTAATATAAGAATGTTGGTTAAGTATTGTTTATTAAATTATAATTACTTAAGTTTGTGTTAGATAAAATAAGATAAAAGTATAAAATAATAAAATAAGATAGTAAATAAAATCATTCTATATGTATTACATTATTGCTTTATCTAATGCAATTTAAATTGCTTATAATTTAATAAATGAATTTCAATCAAGATTTCTATATAACAATTTTTATGTTTGTTTTAGTCTCTAAAATCAATCTTCTAAAAGTATCTCATAAATTAATAACATTCT
>NW_006263952.1:213644-216101 GCF_000469605.1 Apis dorsata
TTCATAATACTGCAGTTTATAATTTTAATTATTATATTGTTTTTTCAATGTAAAGACCTACTATACTGAACAAATCTAATCACTGTCGATTGTAACAGATTCTTTTAATTCTGATTCATCAACATAATGATTCTTTGAATTTCTTTCTTCTGCAGACTTTACACACTACAACAATTTATTAATGAATTTATTTAAATTATTATTAATTATTGTATTCAAAATTATAATTACTATTTTATCAAATATATTTTCTATTTTATCAAATATATTTTAAAATTTTGTAAAAAATTACAGAAAAACTTACATCTTCAATTCTTATACGAGGTGATGCAATTTGTTCAGGAAAATGCCAAGGTTTATAATTTGGATTATTAACTAATTTCCAATTAGGATAAGCTACAGAAGCTTTATGTAACTTTTTAACCATCTAAAATAAAAAATATAGTTTAAAAATTTAATATAAATAAACATAAAAGTATATACCTTTGGAGCAAATATTTGTGTAATTTTATTAACAAGCCAAACTGGTAATTTTCCATGTGGATCAGTATGAGATACATAACCCAATTCAGAACCATCACCATTTCGAGATGGTCTTACAATATATCCTTAAATTAAAGAATTTAATAATGAAATAATATAAATACATAGATAAATAATGAAATTTATATTTCAAATTTTACCTGTAAGATAAGATGTTGCCCGAACAAATTGTTTTCGTGGAGGATAATCTTTATGAAAAACAGAATGATTCAAAATTAATTGCTCTATACCAGTATCAAGCCATGACCTTTGTAGAATAAAATCTCTGTTTTTCAATGGAGATGGACAGGCCACTAATTAATATATATATATACATATATATACATATTATTTTTATATAAATAATTATAATCTCTTTATATAAACAAATAGAATTAATCAATAGTATTAAATACTTGCTTGAATAATAACCAATATCATTATTTGGATTAAAAAAACCTATGTCTTTTGATTCAATCATATGAGTATCCCAAACCTTTCGATATTCAGGATCATGTAATACATCATATAATGTTTCTGGAAGAACATCAGGAAAACGAGTTCTAATCTGTAAAATATTTAAATAAATAAAATTATAAATAATTTTAAAAGAATTACAAAGAATAATAGCAAATTAAAAAATTAATTAAAAAATACCTACTTTTACCATTCTAAAACTAATTCCTGATACAGATTTTGTCCAAACTGATAAATCAGGTTTATTATAATCTAATCTCCAATCATTATTATTATCATACAATTGTTTCAATTTCTCAAAATCTTTATCTTCAGCAATTTTAACAATTCCAATATCCATTTTATAAGAATATTGTCTATGAAACAATCGATATAATTAATATATAAATATATAATTTTTAAAATAAATACAATGACATAAATTTTTAAATGAATTTTATGAATTACTATTATCATAATTTGATAAAAAGTTAAAAATGAAAATACCTGTTATTCATAGAGTTTTTAGAAGTTTAATAAAAAATCTATGCATGTTCAGATCTGGTACATAATAGGCTTTACATTTATGCCAGAATAATCTTTTAGCAGTCCTAATCATTGTTTTGATTTCCAAAGGTAAAAATTAAATATATTATACTTGAATTTCATTCATACTAAAAGAAAAAAGTAAAAATATGCTAATTTTGGGTGAATTAATATAATGAATTGAAATACCTTTTGTCTAATAGAATACATTTTTAATTCTGTCACTACTAATCACTCATTATTGAATCATTAATAATTGTATAATAACAATATTATAAATAATAACAATAGTATATAATAAAGTTATAAGTAAGAATGATAATATAAATAAAAACAAAAATTTAAATAATTCGTATAAATAATATTTTTTATATTTTCCTGAAATTACAAACAAATAATCTGGATAATAATTTTCTAGCCTCGTATAAGTATACATACCTCATGTATATTAAACTGATCACTATTTACAACATAAGAATATTTTAAAAAATTAAAAATAACTTATTTTATATATTTAATTTATAAATCAACACAAATTGTGTATAAAAAAATATTTATAAAATTAAATTTTAATCCATATAATAAAATCTGCACTGAAAGGATCTACTGACTTATGTCTTGTTACCGGTGTGATATATATTATTAACAGGTTAGTCGGTATTTAACACATCAATGAGATTATCTTTATATTTACGTTTTCTAAGTTTTTATTACATTAAAATATCATTTAATATTTTTATTTAAAGAATATTTTATTTTATTCGTAAGTATCTTAATTTTTAAATAAATATTGTTGAATTTATTTTACATATTACATTTTACATATAGTTTTCTTTATATTTGATAAATACATGTCGATATGTATATCTTTTTAAAGTTTAATATAATATTAATAATAATTTTTTATATATATTCGTAAATCATCTAATTAAA
>NW_006263952.1:216328-219917 GCF_000469605.1 Apis dorsata
TAAAAAAAAATTTTTTTTTAATTTAATAATCATAATAGAAAAATATATAAAATATAATTAATTTTAATAACTAAAATTAATTATTTTTAATTAATTAATTAATTTCTAATTAATTATTACTTATTTGTCCTGTATTCATAATATAAAAATATTTTTTTTATACAATACAAATTTATTTTTTTATTATTCATCAATAATATTTTTAAATATAATTAATTTCAATAATATTATTAAATATTTATTCATAATTGCACTTTATATTTTAGGTTATTGCTGAAAAATATTTAAGATGGCTTTAAAAATTTCTGTTAATACTGGAAATATTGATTTGGATAATAAAATCAATGAATGGTTGAAATGGAACAAGGTTTTTAATATAATATTTTGAATACAATTTAATATATATATTATATTTCAAATAGATATGTTAATTATAAAAATATGTTTAATATTTTTTAGGATGTAATTCATGAACATAAAATTCAAGAACTCATCCTTAATAATAATAATAAAGTATTATCTTCCTTATTCTTAAAAAGACTTGAATTTGGTACAGCTGGTTTAAGAGGTCGTATGGGTCCAGGATATAATCAAATAAATGATTTAGTTATAATTCAAACTGGTCAAGGCTTATCAATGTATTTACTTGATACTATAGTTGATGCAACTGAAAAAGGTATCATAATAGGATATGATGGACGTCATTGCAGTAAAAGGTAAAATTATTTAATTTATAATTTCTAGTCATTAATAATCATAAATTTTATATAATAATTATTGTATATATATTATATATATTTGAATATTATTAATGTTAAATAAAATTTTTACAATATTATTTTAGATTTGCAGAATTAACTGCTGCAATTTTCATGGCAAGAAATATAAAAGTCTATCTTTTTTCAAAAGTTGTACCAACTCCATTTATACCTTATAGTATATTAAAATATAAATGTGCTGCTGGAATAATGATTACAGCATCTCATAATCCTAAAAATGATAATGGTTATAAAGTTTATTGGGAGAATGGTGCACAAATAATATCACCACATGATAAAGAAATCCAAAAATATATATTTAATCATTTGGAACCAATGGAATCTTCATGGAATATAACAAAAATTTATGAAAATTCTTTATATCTAAATCCATGGGATAATGTTATGCAATCTTATTTTAATGATCTCAAAGAAACTGTTTTATATCCAGAAGTAAATAAAAATACAATATTAAAATTTACTTACACTCCTATGCATGGAGTTGGATATCAATACATGACTGCAGCTTTTAATGCTGCAAATTTTAAGGTATTATTATAACTTTTTTTATACTTATTATATATAAATTTATTTTAAATAAGATTTATTGAATTATAAACTTTTATAATTCAGCTTTAATCAAATTATTAATAAACATGTTAATAAACATATTAAACAAACGTATTAATAAACATAAATAAATTAAACAAAACATTAAAAAAGTTTTTATATTATTTTAATTATTTTATTTAATTTATATTTTTTTTCAATAGCTATTGTTCATTACAGCCATTTATAATAGTGGAAGAACAAAAATTACCTGATCCAGAATTCCCAACTGTGAAATTTCCAAATCCTGAAGAAGGAAAAAGTACTCTAGATCTTAGCATACAAGTAGCAAATAAAAATTCTTCTTCTATTATTCTTGCCAATGATCCAGATGCAGATAGAGTAGCTTGTGCTACAAAAATGAAGAAGTATGATATTTTTCATTAATATTTATATAATTCTATTATTATTTATTATTTTTTTATTATTTTTTATTATTTTAATAGTGATGAATGGTATATTTTTTCTGGTAATGAATTGGGAGCACTTTTGGGTTGGTGGATGATACATAAATATCAAGTACAACATACTGATACAGACTTTTCAAATGTATATATGTTGGCATCTACAGTTTCAAGTAAAATTTTAGCATCAATGGCTAAACAAGAAGGATTTAATTTTGAAGTATGTATGTTAAAAATAAAATTAAAATATTTGTTATTTTTGTTATCATATACTTTCTTTTGTTTTCAAAAGGAAACATTAACAGGTTTTAAATGGATGGGTAATAAAAGTATAGAATTAGAAAAAATGGGTAAAATAGTTCTATTTGCATATGAAGAAGCTATTGGATTTATGTGTGGTTCAAAAGTTTTTGATAAAGATGGCATAAGCGCTGGAATGCATATAGCAGAATTAGCTGCTTATCTTGAAACTATGGGATTAACTCTGCATGACAAGTTAAATGAAATATATAATCAGTATGTAATGTTTTAATTCTGTCATATTTTATATTAGAAATATTTATTAATATGAATGATAATATAATTATAATTTATAATTTTATAATTTTGTATTTATTTATGACATGTATATATTTGATTTAGATATGGATATCATATATCTAAGAATTCATATTGTATATGTCATGAACCAAATATAATCAAGAAAATATTTGAAAGATTACGGACATATTTGGGAAAACCAAATACAGTAAGACAATACATATTTAAAATATTATTATTATATTACTTTAATTTTAAATATTTTTTAGTATCCAACAAATATTCTCAATGGAAAGTATCCCATAATAGGTATTCGTGATTTAACAACTGGTTATGACAATACAAAACCAGAAAATAAGGCCATTTTACCTATTTCAAAATCTAATCAAATGATAACATTTACATTTAAAAATGGTTTAGTTGTAACATTAAGAACTAGTGGTACTGAACCTAAAATTAAATATTATAGTGAATTATGTGCATCTCCCGAAGAACAGTAAGTTGTTTATATTTTTAATAATTTTAATATAAGTTTATTAATTTTTGAAGATTTTATAAAATTACAGAGATATTGAAGTATTAAAAACTATTCTTGATGAAATGATATTAGCTATTGTAATGGAATTTCTTCAACCTGAAATAAACAATCTTCTATGTCGTGATAAAGAAGAAAAGTAGTTAAAAAAAAGAATCTTATAATTTAAATTTATTATTTTACAAAATAATATTATTATATTTTCTGATAACATATCATTACTCAAAAGTGTTAATATATTTGTGGATTATCTTTGAATCAAATATATAAAAGTCAAAATAAACATAAAAATTAATGTATATAAATAAACAAAAATTTCTATAGTTCTATTTCTTTCATCTAACATAAATTTTAATTGCTCATAATGTAAGCAAATTATTTAATTATTAATAATTATTATTAATAATTAGTAAATAAGCTTCAATCAAGATTTTTATACAACAACTTTTGTATTAATTCTAATCTTTGGAATCAATTTTTCAAAGATGTTCCAAAATATATTAACATCCTGTATACAATTTAATTAACTTTATAATTTCTCATTATTTATTATTATAATCTTCAATGTATTTGATTTGACAATTTTTTTCTTCAAATAGAATACAGTTCATTATATCATATAAGAAAAAATATGAAGCAATAAGTTAATAATTGTTAAAAATTTTGTAAATTTTTATATAATTTTTTCAAAAAATATTTATATTAATAAATTAAGAAATTGAAAGAAACATATTATATATATA
>NW_006263952.1:220224-224985 GCF_000469605.1 Apis dorsata
AATTTCAATAACATGTTAACATATTTTTTTAATAATTTTATTTCTTTAATATACACTTCAATATATTTTAATGTTCACATGTTCAAATATAGATAAATATGTATATATTTTCATTTAATAATATATTACTTTTATTCTTATTTCATTTTCTAAACATAAAATGTAATACACTGAAAAACGCAATTTTATTATATTAAGATGTTTTTAATATTTTATATTTTATTTAAAAAAAATAGAAAATTACCTGTTCATCTAAAAAGTTCATGAGAGTATTCATTTTGCATTTGAAACCTTCTGTTTTTAACATAGAATATAAAGTATTAATACATATTGGTTCATACATTAAAATTTTATTATGTAATTCTGTTTTAACAGAAAGAATTTTTAAAAACATATCTTTAATATTTGTATTATCAATTATTGAAATGAATTCAGATTCATCTAATTGTTTTTCTTTTTCTCTATTAATTATATTTAGTGATAATTGTTTATTTGTACTGTTAATATTATAAAATTTATATTAATTTATGAAAATATTTTAAAATAATAAACTCAATACTACGAATATGTAACATACTATTCTTGAGATAACCCTAATTGATAATCATAATTATCAATGCAATCAATATCTTTTCTATTATATATTTTTTTCATTGGAGGTTCATCATCTTCACTAGTACTTATTACCACTTTAGATTCTACACTCTTTGATGTACAAATTGTTGGATGTAATTCATCATAAATATATGTTAATAATTTTATAGCTCTTTTTCGTTTTTGTATTTTTAATCCATATTTATTTAATTCTGCCTAAAATAAAATTAATAAAATAAAATAAATATTAAAAAGTAAATAAAGTATTAAAAATATAATTTATAATAAAATAATTCTTAACTTACTTGAAGCTCAGTTGTTTTCATGTCATTATAATTAGGAGGAGGTGTAACACTATCTCTAATAATTTCATGTGTAGTTGTTTCTTTTTTATGATTACATGTGCAGACTTGAAAATTATTGTAAGATTTATTGTAACTTATATTATTCTTAATATCTTTTGTATTAATATATAAACTTGTTTCTGATCTTGATTTCTTTTGAAATTTTCTATTACATTTTTTTGTAGTTAATTTTTTTCTGTTTTGGAATTGTTCTGGAAAAAAGTTATTAATTAATTTATTATTTTAATTAATTGTTGCAATAAATATCATTTTTTACCTAATTGATTTATTTCTTTGGCAAACAATGAAGTATTGATATTATCATCACTATTATCAATATAAACATTTGCTAAATAAACATCATTTTCAAAAATTTGGCTATTGTCTTTAGAATTTTCAGTATATGGAATATTTTTATTTTTTTTGCTTTTTTCATATGTATATATATTTAAATCTTCATCATCTAATTCAGAACTAGAAGATATTAATATAGAGGATTCAATTGAATTATATTTATTTATATTTGATTCTATTGACGAATTTTTTTCAATTCCTTGTAAATCTACATTATTTTCTTGATTTAATTTGAATTCTGAATTTTTATTAATATTTGATAGTGAAATATCATTATCTATATTATTCTTTTCTTCATATTTATCACATATTACATTGTTTTTTATATTATTTTTTAATAGAGATTCCTTTACAAAATTCCGATATTTTACTATACTATTATTTTCATGTTTTTCTTTGTATTTTGAATACATAGATATTTCATTTTCACTTGTATCAAAATCTGAAAATGTATTATTTTCATTTTTTAAATTTTCTGAATTTTTCATATTTTCTTGAATCTTTAATGAATCTTTAGATATGAAATATATTTTTTCATTTTCAAGATTACATACATTATTTATATTTTCATTCAATGAATTATTTTTATATTTTTCTATACTAGATTCTGATGAATTTATCATATTATCTACCAATTCATGATTAGAAGACATATTTGCATCATCTTTTTCATGTATTTTTATATCTACTTTTGAATTTTTATCATAATCTGATATATCAATCAAAATATCTTTTTTTGTTTTATATTTTTTTTCTGTAATAGTGTTTATTT
This sequence comes from Apis dorsata, assembly GCF_000469605.1. Classification (NCBI taxonomy): domain Eukaryota; kingdom Metazoa; phylum Arthropoda; class Insecta; order Hymenoptera; family Apidae; genus Apis; species Apis dorsata. Next base: position 222,289 of record NW_006263952.1, read on the forward strand.
GAGATATACAATATTCAGAAGAATTATTCTGTCTTATATTAAATGGATTTCTACATATTTTGTAATTTGTTGATAATATTGAATCTTCAGAGTCTACATCAAGATCTGCATTTTCTCTTTGAATTTGTTCAATAAATAAACTAAGATTACTTTTCAATTTTTGTATATTACAATTATTATTATTTGGAGTACTAAAACACTGGATATTTGGCAATAAGTTTATATTTCCTTTAGTATTTTTAGACATTTCAATATTTTCAGATGTAGAAGAATTGATAGTATTGATGAATAGTTGATTAACTGAATCAAATATACTAGAATTTTCATTATTTTTTGTTTTCTCACTATCTATAATTTTATTAACATATCTTGCTTTTTTATTTTTTATTTTTTTAGTTTGTATTGTATCATCAAATAAATCAGGAGACATGTTAGAATTCTGAATTGCATTTGTATCATTTAAACAATTAACTATTTTTTTCGATAATTCATCTGTACACTTATCATTCTTTAATTTAATTTCAAATTTTGATTTATCTATAATGTATTTTTCTAAACATTTCTTATTTAATTTTTTATCATCATTAAATTTGTGATCTTTAATTTCATTGATTAAATTTAATATTTCATCATTAGTTAATTTTAAATTATCTTTTTTTTTAGAAATACATTCTTGCTCTTTACTGTCCATTTGACTTTTTATTTTAATTTGTCTTTTTTCTAAAAAAACAAATAATTCTTTTACTTTATACTTTCTTGCTAAATCTCTTAAAAAAGGATAGTTCTTTAAATCATTTAAAATATTTGAATACTTTTCTATAATACCACAATAAATAAATTCTAAAAATGCTAAAGCAATATTATAAGATACATCTGTCCAAGAAATTTTTTCTTTAATATTAGTAAATAATAAAGTATCATTAGATGTAATATCAAGTAGCATATTTGAACACTGAATATGTAGAACTAATTTATGTGCCCAAATATGTTTATCATTTTTAACAAATATTATTATATCACTTGCAGAACTATCATTTAATGAATCACTCCAATTTGTTATTACTGTATTAATAAATTGCATATTTTGACAATTTTCGCATTTTTCATTTACACAATGTATTTTTTTATGTGACATTTCATATATTTTTTCATTATTACAAAATTCAGTAGGATTTTGATTTGATTTCACATGATTATATACATCACATGTATTTGCAAAATCTAAAATCATTTCTTCTTCCTATATATTATACAATATAAATATAATTTCTAAAAATTTAATATTAGTAAATTTAATATTTATTTTACTTACTCTTTGTTTTTCTTCTGAAGTTATATATTGCGATAAATTTGATACATAAAAATTGTTTTGATTTAGAGGCAATTTTGCTTTATTCCATAATTTTTCTTCCTTAAAATTATAATAAGAAGCAATAAAAAATAAATAAGTACTTACATTGTAAAAATATAATCATCTAATAATACCTTATATTATAATCTAATCTAAATATCTAATATACCTTATTAAGAAGTTCTTGAAGTAAATGACTTTTTAAATCAGTTTTTTTTTCAATTATATAATTACATTTAATTTTTTCTTTCTGATTTTGAGTAATTAGTTCATCTCCCATTAAAATTTCAGAGATTCTTTCAGTTAAAATATGATTTCTTTCTTTTTCAGAACGTGTTTGAAGTAAAGTTATTTCATTATTCTTTCCTATTAAAAAATTTTAGTAAGAAAATTAAAGTTTAATTTTTATTTAAGAGAAAAATATATATTTTAATTTAATATACTCTTTTTATTTTTTATTAATGATGGAGGTTTGCTGTTTATAAATCCAAATTTTTCCAACTGACTTTCAGATTTATTTGCTTCTAATATAAATTGATTTAATACTTTAGGTAATTTTTCAATTTCATTTATTTTATCAAGTTCTTCTGCTTCTTGAAGAGATTTTGATAATGCTAAGGCAAGTTGAAAATCAGTTTCTTCGTATGAAACCTAAAAATTTAAAAATATTTATAATATAAAATATAAAATATAGATAAAAATTATCTATATATCTATATAATTTCTTTAAATAATAATATTTAATATAAAAAAATACATACTCTATATGACATTGATTTTTTTTTATCTTGTACTATAGGTGCAACAAGCAAACCTAATGATTTTCTTTCATCTTCTTGACGTTTTTGAAGCTCTATAGCATCTAATAACTTCTTTGTAGAAATATTATTTTTATATGCACAAATTTTCATATGTAATGCACGAGAATTAAGATCCTTAAACGTTTTAAAACATAAAGGACATACTAGAGCCACTTTTACATCATTATTAGAATTTTTATTATCACAATTATTTTCAAATTTAAAAAATGATGATTCTAAAGATTGTGATTCATGCAAATTTCTTTTCTTTTCTTGTTCTTTTTTTTTTTTGTTGTCTCTTTGGCTTTTGATAAAATTTTTAAATTTTATATTTGTCTTTTTCTTTTGATGTCCATTGAAATTATTAAATTCAGTTAATTTTGTTTTAGAAAATTGTTTTGGACTTTTAAAATCTAATATACTATCATTTTCAGTTATAGATGTATCATATAAAGTTTTATTTTCTTCATTCATTTTTTAAAAAATAATATATATTATATTTTATCTTCTTATATATACTGTAATAAAAATATGAAATAAATATAA
>NW_006263952.1:225126-229278 GCF_000469605.1 Apis dorsata
TAATTATTTTTTTATTTTTATATTATTTAATGTTGTTTATATTTTTTATATTAAATATTAAAAAATTAAAAAATATTATAATACAATAATATTTACTAAATAATATTTCAATATATTTTGCATAATTATTTATTTTATATGTATTAATTACAACATTATTAATTAGATACAAATGTTAATTATAATATTATTAATTAAAATGTTTGATATTTATATTGATAAACATAAGCAATGCATTTTTCTACATTATTTTTAACTAATTGTTTATTATATACTATTTTATAAATTATAACTAGATTAAAATTTAATTCAATTCTTATCAACATTTTAATGTACAAATTAATAAACTACAAATTAATTAATTATTGATTTCAGATAAAGATGATGATTTATTAGTCTCAATAATTTCTTTTTTTTCTTTTTCTAATATATATTTAACAATTTTCTGGAATTTGGGTTGATTCCAAAAATGTTTTGTACTCTCATATTCATCAAGTAAAGTTTGTTTTTTAGGTTTAAGTTCAAGTTCAGTAATAAGTTTGTGTTTCTTCTCAATAAAATCACTGCAATAAATATATATATTATAAATATATTTTTTATATGTTCAATATTCAATATTAAATATATTATTACAAATATATATTATTTAAAAATTATAATATCTTCTGGATCATTTATTGATTTAATATCATTTCAGGAAATATATAAGGTTAAATTGTAATTGTTCTATAAATTACAAATATTACAATTGAATATATATATTATTTCATATAATTTAATTTTTACGTAATATTTTAAATTTAAAAAAAATTTAATATATAAATTTAAATATTTAATATGCAAAATCTATATACTTACCTTAACAATAAAAGACCTGCAAGAGGAACAAGAATTTTCGTTAAACTTGTAATTATAAATGCTCTACCAGCCGGAGTTCCAGCAAGAGTTCGAAATTGTTTTTTTTTTAAAACTATCGGTTCAAACATTATTCAAATATTATTATATTAAAGTGATAACGTATAAAATATTTTTTTGTAACTATGTTCTTGTAATAATTTTATATTGTACAGTGTTGCCAATAATAAAATATATGTAATTTGAAATATGTGTATACATGAAAAAATAATTTAAATAAAAAAAAATATTTATTTAGTTATTATAGATAAATTATATTAATCTTTACGTTAAAATATTTTAATTCTTTTTAATTTTTGAAACTATTTGTTACTTAAAGAAATTTAATGATAATATAAATCATTACTTTATAATAATATCTAATAACATAATATATATATATTTTTCACCATATTTATATTTATTTTACTAATAATATTTTCTGATTAATAATACATATTTATGGCGAGTTTATATCGAAATAATTTAGAAAATTTTAAAATTTATTTATCAAAATCAAATTCGAAATAAAATGTTTTAATAATGATGTTTTAATAATTTATCTCTTGCTACGCTATTTAAACGGAATATTATTGAGTAATAATATTATTTCTCAATACACATATATATAATATATATGTGTATTTTTTATATATATTGATAATTATTACATAATGTACATAGAAAATTAATGCAATTTGATATTATATATCTATATGAAATAAAAATTCAAATATTATTCAATGAAACTGCATTTAAATATAACAAAAAAAAATCACCTTATATATTACATATACATAACGTATTGTATAAACATATTTTTAAATATATAAATTATACTTTCTATTGTTTTTTTTACAAAATAAATCTTCGAATAGTCGAATTTCTTTGGTTTAATAATTTATTATTAAATTGACATAAATAAGCAATTATTTTATAAGAATAGTATTTCTTTTAATGAATTAAGTGATTGAAAGCAAATAATTAAATTATATGACAATAATTAAATTATCGGTTGATCAGTTATTAATTGTTGATCAAATATTAGTACCACAATTTGTCATCGTTTATTAGTTTTATCTCTTGACTATATTTAGATTTTATCAATATTACTATTATTAATTGGGATAATCATTAATATTGATTATCGAGTTTACAGTTTAAAAAGAATTCTTAAGCAGTAATTGGAATCAATTTGTATCATTATGTAAAAAGTACTTACCGATGTTAATTTTTGTTGATTGAATTTTTATGAAAATGTAATTTAAATTCTTTTAATATTTAATACTATTTAAATATTTTATTTATATTTATATTAATGATAAACATCATGAACAATTTAAAAAAAAATAACTTTTTATTTTATATTTCAATTTTGTGAATCAAGATTGGTTCTTCTAGGATTCGATCATATGGCTTTGTTTATATCCGGTAACTTAATCGAATAGAATATAAATATTAATTGTAGAAAATTGTTATTTAATTAAAATGTTTTTTAATATATATAATGAAAACATGAAAATAAAAAAATTTAAAAATAATTAATAATTATATAAGAATCAAGAAAATTTTATAAAATATAAAAATATTATTCAATTTTATTTTTTATCCTTTGATTAATTTTTAAATATGGTATGTATCATATTTTTATCATTTATTTTAATAATTTTTTATATTTTTGAAAATCTTATAAAAATTATTAATTATATATAAGGCTTCTACTTCTAAGAGACAAACTGCAATTGGAACTAGAAAAAAAGGTGTACCGAAATTGGAATTGACTGCTGAACAAAAAAATGATATAAAAGAAGCATTTGATTTATTTGATCCAGATGGCACTGGAAGGATAGCTACCAAAGAACTTAAAGTGGCCATTAGAGCTCTTGGGATTGAACCAAAGAAAGAAGAAATAAAAAGACTTATAGCTGATGTTGATCCAGATGGTCTTGGTACATTATCATTTGAAGAATTTCTAAACTTAATGTCTACAAAAATGTTAGAAAAAGATACAAAAGAAGAAGTTTTAAAAGCATTTCGCCTTTTTGATGATGATAACACAGGAAAAATATCTTTCAAAAATTTAAAACGAGTTGCACGAGAATTAGGAGAAAATCTTACAGATGAAGAATTGCAAGAAATGATTGATGAAGCAGATAAAGATGGTGATGGAGAAGTTTCTCAAGAAGAATTTTTACGTATTATGAAGAAAACTAATTTATATTAATATTTTATAATTTATTCTTAAATTATTTAAAAAATATTATTTCTATACATAAGTTGCTTATGATTTATATAAGAATACTATTATTACTATTAAATTATTATTTGTATTATTACATTATAAGTTTACATTAAATTTATATATATTCTACAATTTATTTATTTTAAATAATAACATATAATATCAGATACAAGATAATTAAAAAATTAATTTTTATATAATGCAATAATGTATATAATAAAATATATATATTATATAATATATAATATATATATACATATACATAATATATACAATAATTATAAATAATTGATTTGTACCAAAAATGTGGAAATATTGAAAAAAATGTTTAATATTTTGTTAATAAACATAACAATAAAATAAATAATATAATAAAATATTTTATTACATTTCAAAATTTTTTACAAGTTTCCATTTAAAACTTCTTGTTTCATTGTTGATATAGCAGAATCAATTAATGATCTTACCAATTCTGCTCTTTTTCTAGATTTAATTAAACTTTTTAAAAATATATCTTGTGAAATTGGAATTCCACCTAAATAAAGAATATAAATTACATTATTTTAATTAAACATAATAAAATGTTAAATTTCATTTAACTCTATTTTATAAAATCAAAAACTATACACATAGAGAATTAAATATGTAATATTTTATGGTTTAATTTGATTACCATAATATGATTTCATTTAATCTATCTAATCAAATGAAAAATCAAAATAATTTACTTATATTTTTGTTATTTCCAAATATAAAGTAATTTAAAAAAAACTGAAAACGAAAATATTAAACATTAATAAACTCAAATTAACTTAAATTTAACTTAATTTAACTTAAATTTTAATTCAAAATATAATAAATAATAAAATAATAAAATATAAAATAATAAAATATAAAAAATTTAATTCAAAATTTTAAATAATATATAATTTTTGATTCTATAGATTTTTGAAATTAAATTGTTATTTTTTAATTTTATTTATCAAATACTATCATAAAATATAAAAATTATTAAA
>NW_006263952.1:229660-236656 GCF_000469605.1 Apis dorsata
TAATTATATATTTAACATATAATTTAATATATAAAAATATATAAAAATATACCAGGTTTATGTATGCAACAAATTTTTTCTTCATTCATTACAATCGTCAATTTTCCTAAACATAAACTTTCTTCATCATCAGTAGGATCAGCTATCAATAACTGACTAAAAACATTAATTTAAAATAATATATTAGAATTTTGATTATCCATTATATTTTAATGTTAAGTTTCAAATTAAATACTTACTTATCAAATATTGCAAAAGTTATAGAAACTGGTAATGCTTTAATTGGAAATCTTATTCTTTTTGTAGAATTTATTGATACATGTCCAGTTTCTATATTATAAAATATTTCTGGTAAAGTTACTACAAAAAAATTAGATTATGTTAGGAAATATAAAAAAAAAATATAAATAAAAAAAATTATTTTAAATTATTTGAAACTAACAAGTATTAAGTGTAGCTGTTAATGCTCCAATACAAGCATCAATTATTGAACCATCGTAGTTAATACATACAAGATCACAATATAAAACCCATACTAGTTTTCCTTTATAAATACAAAGTTCTTTTAAATCAATAGCTGCTGAATTTCTTAAAATATTTTCTATTAATTTTGTGATAACTTGTGCCTGATCACTTGGTGGACCAGGTCGAAATTTAGGAGAACATAATGGAGGAAGTTCAATATTTGGTACAATATAACCATATTCTGGAGATTCTGCTTTAGGTACTGCTAATTCCTATATTAAATTTATAATTATTCAATTAATAAAAATAATGAATTTCTATCTTGAAAAAATAAAAATTTAAATTTTTACATAATTTTATATTTTTGATTTCATATGTTTTCATATATTTCATTGCTTTTTTTTTTTTTAATAAAACTAATTTTTTAATAAAAATAAACAAAATGACTTACTTACACTTTTAATACCACATACAATTGTTGTATTACCAATTTTGAATATGGCTGAGCTATCAGCATGAGTAATTGATGATATATTTACACTTATAGGACGAAAAGATAAAAATTGTCTGCCATCTGGACGAACATCTTGTGCCTTTACATTTTCAATTATTATAAATATAATATAAATATACTTATATACTTATATATTTTTTATGTTAATTTAATATAATTTATAATTAATTTAATTTATGTTAATATTTATATATATACTTACCAAATGATCTTGCAAATATTTCACAGGATGGATAATTCTATAAATAATTTCTAATTAAATTTAATTATAATATATAAAATAAAAATATTAAAATTTAGTTTAAAATATTAAATTTCTTTAAATTTTATTCAAGCATTATGTACTATTCTATTCTAAAAATTTATTATATTTAAAAATTTAAAACGATACATAGCTATATAATAAAATATTATTTAAAAATAAATAAGTAAAAAGGTTATGTGAAATTAAATAACAGATGTGTACAAAAAACTAATTATTTTTATGAATAAATTTAGAATATTTTATATTTTATATTATATTCATCATATGTAAAAATTATAAATATACACACTAAATTAATAAAAAAATATATAATATGATATAAAAGGTAGATACTAACTTATACTGTGAATCCATAATAGAAATGTTAACTTCTAATGTAATTAAAATTCATATTTTCATATTTTATATATTTTTATATTTTTAACTTTCAATTACTATTATAAATAGAATGATTTTTTTTAAGATATAAATGATTATTTTTTGAATTAAAAAAATAAGAATCATATATACATAAAATATTAATACATTTATACATCTTTTGAGAATCGATTCTGAAAGTCAAAATAAATACGAAAATGCCGGTTAGGATCTATTTATTTATAAAGTTTATTAAGTTACACGCAAAATTTTATTAGATGAAGTGCGACAAAGATAAAATGAGATGATAATTAAATGAAAATATAATTGTCTCACTTTTGTATTTTTTTTTTGATATAATGAAATCGAAAGCTATTCAAAAATGTTCCACGAATATATTAACGAATAAATATGTATATTATAAATAAATATTAATAAAAATTTTTAATAAAATATAACTTTTTAAGTTTCATAATAAAAATTACTTATCTTAAAATTTTTTATTCTTTTTATTTAATTTATTATTTATCCTTATCTGATGCAATACATCATTTATCATTTTAAATTCAAAAAAATTGATTAATCAATAAATTATTTTTTGATTAAATATAATTAAATTTATTTTATTTTGCGATATAATATTTTATAAAGATTTCATTTAATTTTATAATACAATTAAAATGAATTTTGATTTTATATTATATGTATTTATATGTTTAAAATTTATTATATAATGTATTTTTTCTAAAATTAATATTATCTTATGCTTACAAACAGTAGAAAAGACAAATGTTTCATTAAGAAAGGCACAATGTGGTATATATTCATAAAATATCATATCAACGAAAATTAGATAAAATAGAATCTAATAAGAATATATATCGAAATATTTCAGTATAACAAGACGATATAAGTATAAATGGTCAAAATTTCATGAATTCTTTTTACAAAATATAGAGTTAAAAAAATAGTAATCTTCTATCTTTGAATTTTTTTGTAAATATTAAAATAATATACTATTTAATTCTTAATGTCAATGATATCTTCAAAGTTATTCATATAAATTAGATATACATATTAAAACATTAAATTTCAAAATTTAATACAAAATTATTTGAATTCTTTATATACAGATATGTTTCTTAATTCTTTGCATAAATATAATTTAAAAATAGTTTTAACAATCTTTAAATTACTATTAGTTATAATATTATTGACAATTTGAAGTTATCAATTTTTAAAAATATAGTTTTGAATATGTTCTTATTCATATTGCTGTTCAATATAAAATACAATTAACTTCATCGGGCAAGCGTAGAATAAAATTTAGGCTGTAACAAAAAGATATATAACAAATTATTAAAAATTTGATAAATTTTTAATTATTATTAATATTATACAAAATTGCTCACCTCATGATCATGATTTTCTTCTTTGTTTCCATCATCATCATCACCAGAACTGTCACCTCCTGAACTATCTGCTGAATTACGTTGTTGATCTTTATTATTTAAATTATCAACAGTAGATGGAGATGATGCTTTTACTTTACTGGCTGCATCATAACATTGTAGACAAACTCTAACTGCTTTTCCATTTCCTTGTCCAGGTAATAATAATTTTTTATTGCTACAAGGTCCACATACAACAGCTCCACACTGCCTACAATGATGCTGAAAATATTGTCTCAATATTATAAATATTTAGAAAATATATTTAATAATATAAAAATAAAATTAATATATATATACCCGTCTATTTAAGACTGTAAATTGTGTTTTATTACAATGCATACAAATTGTAGCTTCATTATCTGGTACCCAAACAGCTGCATGAACTTCAACTGGTTTTTTACCACCTATTAAAGAAATTCAAATTATAAACAAATTATAAAAATATTATATTATATAATTATAAAATTAATTACTTTTTCTTAATAAATCTTCAATACATTTTGTAATATGAGCCATCCATTCTTGTTTCTCTGTTGCAGTAGCAGCATAAACAGCAAATGACTTTGTTACTGTTTTTATGAGCCAGCCATTGCGATATTCTATAAATAATGATAAACTACTAAATTATTTTTATAATTATATATATTTGCAACATTGATTATATTTAATAAGCAATAGATCCATATTCCAAAAAATAGTTCTAAAATTATTATAATGTAATTTATAACAAAAATAGAAAACTCTATATTAAAATAAAATACAAAATTTTACACATACTATATAAATCATATTTGCAAAATAATAAAATTAATTAATATTAATTATGTTTCTTTTATATATCCTAGATGTATAAATAACATATAAATACATATTCTATATATGTATATATGTAAATAATTATACAAATAACATTAAAATTTAATTACAAATTGATTTTAAACAAATATAAAATATAATTTAATCAATAATGAAAATATAACTTACGACCATCATCAATCAAAGATTCAAGTTTAACTTCTTCAAGTGGTATAATATGTTGTTTGTTATACTGTTAACATATATAAATTTTTTTATTATAATATAACATATATTAAACTAATACATATTAATCTTTAATATTATATTAAACTATAAGTAATATTAATTATAAATTAAATTAAATTAAAATTATATTTAATATAATAATTCTTGCATTTATACCTTTTTTTTATTCATTACAATATTTCCATAAACCAATATATCATTAAATAAAAAGAATTGTCTTGGTTTAGGTTTTTTCCTACACATTTTTGTTAACACACCTTCTCCAACTAAGACTCTTCCAGGTACTGCAAGTGGCTGTAATATATAATAAATTTATAATAAATTAAAAGATTTTATTTTTATATCTTAAACCTTATTATACCTAACATTAAAGCATGCCAAATTAAATTATACATATCATAATTAAATTTTTTGATAATATAAAATTGAATATTAAAGAAAAGTTAAAAATTCTAATACACTAATTTTACCTGGCCAGAACTGCCAAAGCAGTTTTCAACCATAGCAATACGTCTGGCATTAGCCTCGCTATTTACTGCAATGCAATATAAAAAATAAATAATCTTTACTTACTTTTTATAATATGCGATAAAAAATATAATTTATTAAAAAATAATTTATTTCTACTAAATTTTTTATATATTACGTATCTAACTAAAAATTACAAACTTCTGAATTACACCGTTACTCGATGCAATTTAAAAATCATAGATTAAGCAAATTATCAATTATCTAAATTAAGAATTAAAATATTTAGTACACATATTAAATTTATATATTAGAAATAAATTAAATTTGAATAAGAAATATAACATTAAATGATAATTAAATGATAATAAATGAAATATAAACTAACCCAATCGGTCAACCATGGTCCTATGAATCAGGGCTGACAACAAGGAAGTATGAATCATGAATATGTTTAGTATTTGTCAATGTTAACACAGATTTATTTTATTTCAAATATTATAAAAGCAATTAATATGTTTAAAAAATCATATAAAAATATTTATGTTGTTTAATGATACAATAATAGAAATAATATTATATATATAATAGTTAGATAAATATTAACTATTATAAAATATAGAAAATAAAATTATATTGATTTTGAATTTATTTCAATTTCAAATTGTTAATTTTTCCTAATAATAATTAATATGCTAATAATTAGTAGCATAACGAAATATATTTTATCTTAAACAATATGTACCACAAATTTTCAAATACCGGATATAATTTTTCGAGATATCGATATCTACAATTTCTCATCAATAAGAATCATATGATTATTAAGGGTGTAGCATATTACAAGTCTTGATAAACGTTTTTTTAGGTTACTTTATATAAACGATAATAAAAGATAACTGCAAAATGAAGATATGTGGACCTAAGTATGCCCTATGTGGCCTGATATTATCTGTTTGGGGTATATTTCAACTGGTAAGTTAAATATTATTTTAACATAAAAATATATTTGAAAGAAATTGTAAAATTGAAAATGTAAAAAATTGCATTAAGATTTTTATGTATTTAAATCTTATTTTTTCTTAATTTTAATTTTATTTGAAGAAAAAAAAATTGATTATATTCTGGTAAATTTAGTGAAATTATTTTAATTATATTTTTATTTATAAGTAAATAAATAAATTTGTAAGAAACCTTCACAATTTAATTAATTCTATTAAATATAAATGATTTTTTATATTAAATATAAAAAATTGATATCTTTATTTTTACAAAAATATTATATTTGTTTTTCAGCTCCTGATGGGAATATTCTTTTATACAAAAAGTGTAGCTTTAATAGAAGATGTTCCATTTGAAGCAAATATCAAAGATACTACAGAATTTTATGGTGCTGCAGATAGAGGTTACAAACAAAATGCATATAATTGTTGGATTGCAGCTTGTATCTATCTTCTTACATTATTACTTTCTGGACATCAATTTTATATAAATTCAAGATCATCTTTAAGTGTTTAAATCATATGATAAAACAAATGAAAACAATATATTTAAGTGTATAATATAATGTATTATAAATAAAATCATATTTAGGAATATGCTAAATTTCAAAAATAGATTTTTTGAATTGCATTATACTTTTAAGTTAAACAAAAAGTTAATCAGTTGTTATTTAAAGTATATTTATTATATTAAAAAAACTGTTAAATATAAATATATGAAAATATATTAATATTATTGTTGAACTTATTTTTTAATATATATATTTCATTTTTTTCTTTTTTTATTTATTAATATTATTAACATTATAAAAGTTTCAAAAGTTTGTTATTTTATTATTATACAATAATTTGTAATTAATATAATAAAATTTTACGTTTATGATACATTATGATACAATAATTTTTGAAAATCTGTATTATTTTGATTTATATGAACTAATATATTAGTTTAATTATTGGTTAGTTATGATTCGACAATGATATATATATATATATATATATAAAGAAATTATTTTCAGATGCTTAAATTTACATTGTAATCAAATTTAATGACATCAAAATAAAAAATTTAAATTTTAAACTGTTATATACATAATTTTAAAATATATTACTATATTGTTACTTAGAAAGAGGTAAAAATTACATAACGTATGTATATAAAATCATAGTATATATAAAAAAATCATAGACAATAATAGGTTATGTATCTATATAATAGATATTTTTTGATTAATGACTACTATATAAAAAATTCAAATTAATTATTGAATATACATATTTAAATTGTCTCGTTTACTATAAAATACTTTATAATTATAATAATAAATAATAATAAAATTAAAAAATTTTCCATCATTAAAAATATATTCTATTATATTAAATAAATATTATATTAAATAATATTAAAAATATATTCTATTATTTTAT
>NW_006263952.1:237071-244868 GCF_000469605.1 Apis dorsata
ATTTTTGGTTATGTAAATATGGAAAAAGAAAAACATGGCATTTAATAGGTACATATATTTTATTAAATAAAAATATATATATTATATATATTTATTATATAATATAATTTAATATATATAATTTTTAGGTACTTTATGTATATTATTTGCATTTCCCTTTATATTTTCTCGTTGTATTGGATGTGAAACAGCTCATGAATGGGCTCAATTAATTTATTATGCAGCATTTGTTATAATTTTTCAATTTGGTTGGGCTGCAGTACAAATATCTCATTTATCATTAGTTCCAGAACTTACATACATTGAATATGAAAGAACAGAACTCATTGCAATTAGGTATCTTTTAATTATTAAAAGTTGTTTAAATTACATGAATGAATTATAATTTTGAATATTTTATTTAGATATAGTTTCACAGTTCTTTCAAATGTTTTTGTTTATTGTATTACATGGGCAATATTACATATAACAAATACTAAAGATTCTAATTCTCAAATTGGTCCTGATGATACAACAAAATTTCAAGAAGTTGTATTTATTGGAATTGGAATAGGAACTATAACTTCCTTTTTATTTCATATCTTTGTTAAAGAGAATCTTAATAATTCTAATGGTAAAAATAATTTTATATTTATATATTATATTTACTTAAAATCTTATTTAATCTATCTAATCTATTTCATTATATTCATTTTAGATTTAGTGAATAGAAGTTCAAGAACAATATCATTAATATTAAAAGATGTTCAATTATATCAAGTAGCTTGTATATATATGCCTACCCGTTTGTTTATAAACTTATCACAAATTTATGTACCTTTGTATTTACATATATCATTAAATATGCCAGCTACATCTTTAGCTATAATTCCTTTAATAATGTATTTAAGTAGTTTTGTAATGTCTTTAATTATAGAAAGATTGAATACAAAACTAGGTAGAAAAATTTCATATTGTTTTGGTGTTGTATTAGGTGTATGTGCTTGTATTTGGATACAATTTGGTAATGATTTAACATACATAAGATATCAAATCTATTTAGTATTTTTAATATTAGGTACAATTATATAATTTTTTAAAATTCTTCAAATTGAATTTAAGAGAATAAATAATTTCTTTTATTATAGGATCTGCTGGTTCTGTTATGTTAGTGACTAGTCTGGGTATTACTGCAGATTTTATAGGTCAAAATACAGATAATGGTGCATTTGTATATGGTATTATGAGTTTTACAGATAAACTTTGTAATGGTTTAGCAGTTATGCTTATTCAATATTTGTTAGTATAAAATTAATAAGTTAGTATAAAATTATTTAAGAAAGAAACAAAACAAAGCTAATATTTTTTTTATTTTCTCAGAAACTGTTGGATTGATTGTAAAAATTACTACAGAGATGTTTTAGTTTATGTTTGTGGTACTTCTGCAATATTTGGCATGTTGATGATATTATGCATAAAATCATTTCATCATGGTACAAGTAAATATTTATTATAAAATATTCATAAAATTAATTATAATAACATATATATTTATAATACAAATATAAATTGTTACAGCATATAATACATTACATTCTGAACAAACTATAGAACATAATATATTTGTTACATCAGCAACAATTGAGAATGAATCTGATAACTTATTACAACAAGAAAATATTACATAGTATAAAAAATAAGAATATCATAATAATGAATATTTAAGGAAAAGAAAATTATATAAAGGAAATAATAATATAAAGGAAAATTTTTTTTATGTTAATAATAATTTGATAATAATAAAATAATAATATATCATAAATGTAATATTATGTATCTTAAAAAAAAATTGTATTATTTTTTTATTTAATTTGATAGATATACATTAGAGAATTAAGTTATGAAATATTTAAATTGCATTAATTTCAGATAAAAAGCATTCAATTATGATTGATTTAAAAGTAAAAAAAATACCAAAATGTAAAGAAACTATATATAGTATATTATAGTATTATATATATAGTATATTTTAGTATTTCTAAAAGTATTTCTATCAGTACAAAAGTTATATGTATAATTATAATAATTTCAAAAAATGAAATTATTTTTTATTAAATAAAAATAAATTTAAAATAATATATTGATATATCTGAAAATAAAAAAATCTTTATCTAATAACTACAATGACAATATTTCTTGCCCTATATATATTATATGTATCTAAAATATCTTTTTTATTGTTATATTGAATAAAATATATAGTAAATTAATAAGCAAAATGCTAATAAAAATTAAAAAAAATAATACAAAATAAAGATAATTTATTTCTTAAACAAAAAATGATCTATAATGTGTATTTAATGAAACCGAATTTTAAACTTTTATTATAAATACATATTATTATAAATATTATATTATTATATTATTTTAATATTTCTTTTATATTTTATTAATATATCAAATTTTGATTTTTTATTTTCTTTTCTTTTTCTTTTCTTTTTGAGAAATTCTCTCTTCCAAATTTTCTCGATATTTTTTTTCACTTTGAAATATTTGCATATAGATTCATTTTCAATATTGTCAAACAAATATTTCTAAAAAAATAAAATTAAAACTTTTTTTTTTTATAAACTCTTGATAAAATACATTTTACCCATAAATTAGAAAAAGAAGATAAATAAAGGAATTTAGTTTACTGACGCTATTTCATAGATACATTAGAAGCTGTGTTTATAATAACACGGAATGTGCAAATTGATATGAAGAGTAATATTATGCAAAAAAAGATAGAGAATAGTAAATTCTGCTAATAAAAATAAAATTACAATATTTATATTACAACATTTATATCTTGTAATTGTACAAATAATGTACTAAAATATCTTATTAAAAAATTATTGAAATATATTGAAAACTGAATATATTATTGTGAAATATAAAAATATTTGAAATGTCTTTATCAGTAGGTAAGTTAACACATGAATGAAAATATAACCTTTAAATATTTGCTATTATAAATAAATATATTTTTTTACTTAATAGAATTATTGAAACGTTTAAACACAAATGAAGAACCTTTACCCAAACGTTTAAAATTAGCAGAAAATGCGTTTTGTGCTATTGACATACCAATAATACATAAAAATGACCATATTCTACAATGGCTTTGTAATATACATCCTATGGATCAGAAAATTTGGAATTCATTAAAAAATTGTTTGAAAATTAAATATTTGAATATTAAGACAAATATAATAAAAATGTTAATAAAAAAAGTAATTGAAACATTTCAGAAAGATATGAAATATATATATAAAGATATTTTTGAATGCTGTAGTTTATTAACTTCTAATAGTGGGATTCAACAGTATTTTATTAGTAAACCAGAAGATTTAGGACTTTTAATAAAGTCCTTGTTAGAATGTGTAAATAACATTTTTAAAAATGCTTTTAATATTAAAGAATTCTCGATAGATGGAATAAAAATTTCATTAATTAACAAAAGTAATGAACTAATATTAACAGCATATAATACAATAATTAATGTTATAGAAAATTTAATACAAATTTATAAATCTGCTTTTATTAAGAAAGATATTTTGAAAGTTATATTTATAAATGATATTTTATATCCTTTATGTGTTATAATTGATCATACCTGTACTGATAATAGTAATAGATTGGGTGCAATAACACATAAATGTATTCAGCAATTAGTATTTGAAAGAAAATATATTCAAAGTGGAGAATTTCTAATAGATGAAAATATAATAAAAAATATATCTATTTTGATACAAAATGCAAAAATAAAAGATTTGCAGAGCAATTTAATGATATTTAATTTTTTCTTTCGTGTAGCAGTTAGTACTTTCAAATCAAATACTATTATATTAGATATAATATTAAGAAAATTAATTGAATATTCTGGAATATATAGAAAAAAGATTTTAAGTACTCTTTTAAAATGTTTAAATGATGTAACATTTAATTTTAATAACAAAGTAAATGATATCACATTGTTTAGTTATTGTCAAAATATAATTGATGATATTTTAGAAAGCAAAAATATGAATAACACAGATTATGATCTCTTGATTCAATTTTGTTATTTTAATCCTCTTTTAATTGAGAAGAGAATTCAAAATATATTTAAAAAAATATTTGTAGAAAAATCAAGACTAAAATATAAACATTTAATGATTTCCATTTTGGATGCTTCTATACATCTAAAACAGGAAGAAAAATTAATTTCAGCAATATTAATAGTTTTAAAAGATAATTCAAATCATGTATCAATTATGGAAAATGATATGTTTTTTCCAAATGAATTCAAACAAAATTTAATAAAAGCAATAAATAATATAACAAATTCACAAAGTATAAGTATATTAAAAACATTGACATATCATTTAAAAACAGATTTCTTGCAAATGCTTCAATCTAATAACATTGGTAAGAATGATAATTATAAATTATAAGTTATAATTATAAATTATAATAATGGAATTATTATTGATTTTTATATATTTTAATATTTTATTATAGGTGAAAATATTTTATTATTTCGAGCAATAGTTGAATTATTTATTACATTTTTAGATGGTATATGTATTTTTGAATATAATAGAACATTTAGTTCATATCAAAAATTTTTAATTGCTTTCAATGATCTAAAAAATGTGCTATCACTTTTGATGATTGAAATATTGCGATTAAATTATGATGAAAAAGTTATAATACTATTAACAGCAATATATTCATGGAATGAAACACAAAGAATGTTAAATTATTATATACCAAATATTATTTCAGAAAATTTAGTATCATCAATATCAGAACATCAGTGGCAACAATTGATAAAAAAAGTTAAAGAATTTGGAAATGAGAAATGTAAGAATAGTATGGTATGTTATTAAAATTTTTTTATTTTTTTATGAAAGTAATTTATAAAAATTTAGAAAGTTTTCTTTTTTCATTTTATATTAAAATCATATAGAAATTATATTTACATATATTTTGATTTCAGAATAAACTTATTTTACAACGAATTAAAATGTCTCAAAATGAATTAAATAAATCTTTTGTGATGCTTAATGATTTAATAGGTGGTTTAGAATATTGTTGGCATTTCATATTAAAATTTGATACAGAAATAATACAATTTTTAAATAATGAACAAATGTTAAAAGTGATACATTTATTATTAGCAGATATGACTTCTAATGTGGATAATTTTAATAAATGGGTAAAGATATTACATAAAAGTGACTTACAAGAAAATAAAAGATTGATAATATTTATAATAACTTGTATTTTTACACAAATTGGATATTTAATAACAGAAAGTACAACAAAATCTATTAGTAAATGTTTTAATGCAGTATGTATAATAAACTTATGTATAAATATTTTATCAATATTTAAATTATATTAAATTATATTAAATTATATTAAATTATAAAATTATTAAAATATTATATTATATATAAAATTAAATATTTATATATTATATTTATTTATCTGTTTAGGAATGTCTACTTGAAGCTGAAATTATTAAATGTGAAAGAATAAATAATATATTAATATCTATAAAGGAGGAATTGTTAATAAATAAATGGGTACAAATACAAAATATATTTTTATGTAAAATTCAAGTATATTTAGAAGTATTACTTCATTTACCAGTGATGTTTCTGAGTACTAATTTAAAATTAATCATATTTATGTTCTTATTTACTCTTCGAATGGAATGTAATGAAAATAATGAAATAGTTTTTTTGTGCAATACTATGTTTTCAGGTATCTTTTCTGTTTGCAAAATGTTAATATATTCGTGAAACATCTTTGAAAAGTCTATTTTAGAGATCAAAACAAATATAAAATCTAAATATATATAAAAATATTGATTAAAGTTTATTTTTATTTATATAATTATTTATAATTTAATATATTAATTTATAATAATTAACATTTGCATTATGAAATGAGTTATCATCTAGAGCTATCTCTATTTTTATTTCTATTATATCACTATTTTTTTATATATTTATCTTGCTTTTGCAAAATTTAATTTCTTATAATTTAATAAATGAATTTCAAGATCAATATTTTTGCAACATTTTATGTTTATTTTTTTTAAAATCAAAAATATTCCACGGATATATTCACATCTTGTATATTATAGTTATATAGATATTTAATCAAAAATTATTAATATATAAAATTTTTTTCATTTTTAGATCTCTTGGAAAGATCTAGCATTGATATATTTCAATATATAGAACCTTCTTTATTATTACCATTCCTGTCTCAAAATAGAATATTTAAAAAACCATTGGAATTATTTCTTAGGAATTGTTCATATAAAAATATGAAAAAATATATAAAATCTTCAATTAGTTCCAATAAAAATATGTTTTTTTTATTAGAATCTATGGAAAATATTAAACCAAAATTAAATATTAATCAAAAAATAATAATTAAAAAGGCAGAACAGAAATTAATTAAAATTATGATAAAAACTATATATTTTGAAACAAAAAATTTGGATCATATGAAAATATTATGTCTAATATTAAAAATTAGTATTAAAAATGATAATATTGATGAAAAATTAAAAAATATAGCAGAATCAATGATTCAAGATATATTTGTGGTAAATATAATTTAATTAATAAAATTTTATATTATAAATTTCACAATATATAATGGAGTTTTTAATTACAGAATGATAAAAATAATAAAATTTCAAATGAATTAGTGCAAAATGGTTTACAACTTATGATTATTATATTACATAATAAAAAAATATTTCAAATTACAAATCAGACTATAAAAATAATATGGTATACTTTATTTAAATATCCGTTTGTAGATGTGCTTTTACCATTGTTAGAATTAAGTGAACCAAAAGAATTTTCTGAATTTATTGAAGAATTACATAATCAATTGGTATGTTTAATATATGTATAATATTATAGTATACATATATATTATACAATAAATATATACTAAATTAATAAAAAAATTTATGAATTATGTCACAAAAAAATTGCATTTATATAATTTTTTAATTTATATAAATTATTATGTATTATATATTTAATAATTTAATTTCATTATTAACAAAATATTTACTGAAATTTATTAATAATTAATTTAATTTATTACAGGTAAAAACTCTTTTGAATACACAAGAAAAAAATTTGGAAAATATTTGTATTATATGGAATACTATCTTAAAAATAAATATGTCTAATGATCGCAATAAATTACGTTTAATAGCTATAAATAATTTAATTCAAACAATACAAACTATAAATATACCAGAAAAATTTTTGTCAAGTTTATTGAAATTAATTCAAAATATTCTTGTTGCTAAACATTTATATCTTCCTGGATATGTTATTGATATGAGTATAATTTTTAGTTTAAAATCATTAGAAAAAAATACAATATTAATCTGTAATGATACATTAGCATTATGCAATGTATTGCTAAAAGTAAGAATAAATCTAATTAGAGATAGAATACCTTTATTATTGATATTATTTAAACAAATATTAAATATTTTTACATATAAATCCAAAGATATTATTAATAAATCTGATGAACATATATTCAAATGTCTTGCATTAGATATTGAAAAGTAAGTAAAATATTTTTTATTTAATATAAATATATATATATATATATTTTAAATTATTATATTTTGTATACAGATTTACAAATTCTTTAACAAAATTAAAGAAAGATATGATTCGAATAAGTCCCTATCTAATAGCAGATTTATTGAAATTATTTTCAGAAAATTCAATA
>NW_006263952.1:244917-245496 GCF_000469605.1 Apis dorsata
AGTTATGTTAAGGTAAATATTTTTAGAGCACATTTTATTTAGGAACATAATATTTATATTTGCCTATATAAGCATTCAAATTTTTTTTTATTTTTGATATATTATTAATGTATATTTTTTATATTTGATTATTAATTATTAGTATTATATTTGATTATTAATTATTATCAATATATTTATTTTTTTTCCTCTATTTAATTTTTTAAAATTTTTTAAAATTTTTTAGCTTGAATATTTTAAACATTGTATAAAATAATTAATATGACATTCATATAAAAATCTTGAATTGTAAATGCTTAAATGGGCATTAAAAAATATTTTTTTCTGGAATAGATATATAATTATATATATATTATTATTATTATAATTAAAAAAACATTATAATCAATATATATTATTTCAATATTTTATTTTAGATTTCTTTACAAAATTGTATATATCAATTAATTAGTATATGTGATCAACATGGAATTGCATTATTATCTCGAACATTATCTGTTTCAATGCAAGAAATTTTTAAAACTCAATTAGATGCATATAATAAATTTTATAAATTTATTGGTAAAATTTAAATAATTA
>NW_006263952.1:245576-251814 GCF_000469605.1 Apis dorsata
TTGTATTATTGTGTAATTTAATAACAATAAATAAAAATTATTAATATTAATGAAAATATAGTTTTTATATAATTTTTTCTCTGGAAAAAATATTCTTTTAAAAATAATATTGAATGAAGTTCTTATACTAATATTACTAATATTATTTAGGAAATTTTTATTTTTCATAATTTATATATTTATATTTATTATTATATTATATATTCATATACAAATATAAAATTTTTTAAAATTCAAGTTATGCAATTGATAAATTGTTGCATTATTTTATGGTGTCTCATTAATTATTAAAAAAAAGTTGAATGCATAACAAAAATGATTTCTATATTTATTAATTTATATATTTTCATATTATTTTTTGTCTTAAACATTTTCATGATTTAATGTCATTATATTATATCAATAACATCAAGTTTTTTAGATATTCACATTGGAACTTTTTAATTTTCTTTTATAAATGCTAAGTCATATTTAAATGTGTTGTAAACACAAAATATGTAAAAACGCATTTTTAAGATCAGATATAAATATTTCGAACATATAATAACTTTATGATATTCAAATAATAATTTTGAAATATTACAACGTACAAATATAATACATGACAATATGCTGAAATATCGAAATTATGATTACATTACATAATAATTATATATATCGTACATTTTCATAATAATTATAACTCAAAATACATATAATATGTGATGTTACTATATTATTCTATACGTTCTATGTATATACATCTGTTATATTTAACTTGTGCATTTTAAATTCTAACATCGAACAATTAACATTTATCGCATATGAAATACAAATGTTCTGAATTTTATAGTACAAATTTAGTAGTTATATTTATAATTTTTATTTAAGAAAGTTAGTATTTTATACTTGTATTTTCATTAAAAATAATTAAAATTGTGAATTCTATGTGAATTAAAATTTTATATTCACATAAAATATTATTATAAGAATTAATTATTATATTTATAATGGCATTTTCCCGTATACCTCGTCGTGAAGGTTATATAGTTGCAATACTTGGTGCTATCACTGGTTATTATATTTGGAACCAACCATTAAAACAATTTGCTGAAAAGAATTTCTCCAATACAGACATAAATAAAGTAAGTTTTTCATATTATGAAAAAATAAATGAAATAATATTAAAAATAAATAATTAAGTTATATTTTTTTGTTTTATGTAATGACATATCTAAGATTTAATTTAGATTTATATTTTATATTTCTATTTTATTAAAATAAATTAATAAAATATCACATGTCATTAACATATTTTAAGTTTAATTTCTTTTTGTGTTATTACAAATTGACATACATATTCTAATAACACTATATAACCTATATAATAATCTATTATATATCATAACTTTTTAGTTTTTTATATTTATTCTAAATGAAATATTAATTATTAATCAAATTTATATTTGTTGAAATCAAATTTGGTTTATGTTTGACTTATAAGAATTATTTTAATTTTATTTAAATGATAAATTAATATTGAATTATATTTAAATATAATAATTTTTAAAAAAAAATTTCTTAATATTAAAATTTATATTTTTGGAATCTATTCATTTATCAAATATCCTCATCTAAATTATTAGATTTTAAGAATGAAAAAAAAATTCATCAAATATTATTGAAAGATATAAAAAAAAAAAATTTCATTATTATCATAATAATTAAAACTATTTTTTATTTTAAAGGATATGTATCATGATCAAAAATAAATTTTTTATACATCCTATGATCAAAATAAGTTTTATGATAGCTGGTGTTCTAGGTTGTACTGCTATTTATAAGTAAGTATAATTA
This sequence comes from Apis dorsata, assembly GCF_000469605.1. Classification (NCBI taxonomy): domain Eukaryota; kingdom Metazoa; phylum Arthropoda; class Insecta; order Hymenoptera; family Apidae; genus Apis; species Apis dorsata. Next base: position 247,413 of record NW_006263952.1, read on the forward strand.
TGTTATTTATTTATTAACTTTATTAACTTTATTGATGATAAAAATATTAACATAATAATTAACATTGTTTTATATTATTTATATTCAGATTTTATTTCAAACAATATGTTAATTTTTTTGCAAAAAAACAAGCTGAAGAAGAAGCAAATACATTATATGAAAAACTTAAAGAAAAAGAAGAAAAACTATCAAAAATAGAATATAATTAAATGTATTATAAGAAGTTTGTAGATAATATTTAATGTATATATTTAATAAATAATACATTCAATAATTATATATTATACTTTATTGTTATTATTATTATTATTATTACTATTATTATTAATTTGTATGTTGGTTTTAATTTCTATGATCATTTGCCAATATATTTTATTAAAGAATATATTAATCCTTGAATTTGTCTCCATAAAAGGGTATATATCTAGCTATTACTTTCCAATCTGTGAGATAAACCACTGTCAAACCAGCAGCTCCTGTATAAACCATTAAAGATGGAATCCTAATTCATAAAAAATTATATTTATTATGATTTATAAAATATATGATGATTTATAAAAACATAAACTTAATACAGTATAATAAAATTAACAAATATATAATAGATGTATATAATAAATATATAAATTATATTATATAATTAACTATTAAATTTAACCTAGCAAATCATAGATATTTAAAATTTTTGAAATAAATTTTAATTGATATATTAAATAAAATAAAATTATTGAAGAATAAATTAAATATTTACCATCTTGTAGCGATTTCGAAGTGTCTTTTTCCTAATTTCATTTTGTAATATCTTAATAATCAATATTACACTTGAGACTGCAAATGATTATTATATATAATACACGAAATGTTTGTAATTGTTCAAAAAAATAAGTACTTACTATTTCAATAATTTTTATGAATATAATAACGTAAAATTAGTTATTTCTTTCTCCTGTTATACAATATATAATATTTAAATTATGATTTATGATATAATAGTGAAAAAAGATTACATGGCAGTATTTTCATTGAAAGATGTTAACTTTAGTAATTTTTAGATCTATTGGTAACACTGATCTTACAAAAGATCAAAATTATATACCAACAAACTTTTAGCAGCCTATTTTATATATATAGTAAGAATAAATCCAACAGTATTCTTCAATATAGATTCTTTTTTCAATATAAATAATCAAATTATTATAATTAGTTTTAAATTCCTACAATTTTATAAAATTTATAACAATTTTTAATATCATAATAAATAAGAATACAACGAATCAATTATAGTTCAATATAAGAATTAGTTAACTATTCAAATTAATTATGACAATATTATAGTTTTTTCTATATTTTATATTAATTATTTCATTTTTATTTTTTTGTGTGCAGCATAGTTTTTTGAAAGAAAAATTATGAAAAATATTTTATGTTTAAAATGTTTAAATTTTTATTTTACATCTTATTTTATTTTAATTTCTTACAGCTATATAATAATATAACGTTATTACAATTAATAAAACACTATATATGTATATGAAATAAAAATAACAATACTATTGTATAGTAATAGCATTATTTTTTTTATATCTTTTAATTGCAATAATCATCATATTTATACATTATTAAAATATAAATATTAAAATAATTATGTATATTTAATTAGTTTTTTTAGAAAAATAATTTAATTATATTATGTTTATATTTATTATTATAATTAATAAAAACGTTAGTATTATAATTAGTTACTACTTTTGAAATTTAGAAAAGATTTATTTGTGACAACATCTAAAATGTTAATTTCTATGAATCAATTATTTAAACACGGAATGATAACCAGATGTTAACAATATCAGGGAGTTCCCTGATTTCTATGAATTTTTATGTAATGAAGTCACTTCTTGAATTTTTAAAAATAAAAATAAGATAAAGTGTGAAAAAACTTATTAGTATAAAAATTATATATATGTGTATATTTCAATGACATGAAATTGTATTTATTATAATAAATTAAATATTATTAATTTTACTTGTTAAAATTGTTATTTTGGTAAATATCAATTATTTTAAACATATATGTAATTACAATTTTTATGTATTATATTTTTTTTATATAAATTTATATAAATATTTCTAATATTTCTTTTTGTTCCTTAGATTATGGAGAATAATGTGAATGAATTTATACCAAGAACTTATCAAATTGAATTGTTTGAAATTGCATGTAAACAAAATGTTATTATTTATTTACCAACAGGAGCTGGAAAAACGTTTATTGCTGTAATGCTCATAAAAGAATTAAGTGCAGATATAAGAAAGTATGTTCATGAATTATATGTTGAATATGATGTAACAAATTTTTAAATAATTATATTTTAATATTAATTATTAAAATGAATTTTATATTTAGATCTTATGATAAAGGTGGTAAACATACTGTATTTATAGTGAATACAGTACCTTTAGTTATGCAACAAAGTGAATATATTACAAGATTAACTGGTTTGTCTTGTGCAGCACTTAGTGGAGATGTGGGAATTGATGTTTGGACAAATGAGGAATGGAATGCACAATTAAAAGAGCATAAGGTATTAAAAGTTGATTATATTGGTATATAATGATCAAAAAAATTATTTGTATATATAAATATATTCGATCAAGTTTTAATCAATTTTTTTATCTACTTCTATATTTCATCCAAATTTTATATAATGTCAAATTTTTATACATGAAAGTACTATTATATATATAATTTATATATATATATAAAATTATACAAAATGAAAAAAATTTGATTTAAAATATTTATAATACTCATTAAAAAAAATAAAAAATGAATAATAAACAACTGCTAAAAGTATTTTTTTTTTTTAGTAGAATCAACATTTATTATTTAATAGTTATTTAATTATTATTTAATAGAATTTAAAATTTCACAAGAAAAGAATATATTACAAGATTAATTGTCTTGTGCAGCACTTAATGGAATGTGGGAATTGATGTTTGAACAGATGCTTTTTGAATTCATTAAATATTTTGTATTCTTTTTAGTGAATACAAATATTAAATCTTTTTTTTTTTTATCTTATATATTTGATATCTTACTAATTAAAATATATAAATGTATAAATATGTGTAATAAATATAATAATGTACAAATATTGTTTATATTATATTTTATATTATTATAAATATTACTAATAATTTTTGTATATAAATTAATGAAATTACATGAATTATACATTTAAACTTATACATATAAACTTTTTAAAAACATTATATTGTAGGTTTTAGTAATGACATCACAAATTTTAATAGATGCACTCTGCCATGGATATATATTTCTGAATAGAATAAATTTAATTATTTTTGATGAATGTCATAGAGCAGTAAATGATCATCCTATGAGACAAATAATGCAATACTTTAAAAATTGCTCTAAGGAGGATCAACCAAAAGTACTAGGACTTTCAGCAACATTATTAAATTCTAATGTAAAATTAGAAAAAATACATTCAGTTATTGAGGTAAATTTTATTTATATAATCATTTATAAATTTTATTTACAAATGAATACATAATCTCTCACTTATACAGGATATATATTTAGATATTTTGAATCTTTAGATATAATTATTTATATCTAAATATATTACATAAAATGTTAATATATATATACTTATATATATGAAATATCTTTAGAAATCAAAACATAAATTATTTTATATTTTTGATTTATTTTTTCATATTATTCATATCAATTGTATTATTAGTTCAATTATTTATTATTTTATATTTTAAAAAATATTTCAAATAGAATTTAATTTATTAACCGATAATAAATGATTTACCTTAAAAAATCAACATATTATATAATAATATAACAATATATTTATTATAAAATGAGTTATCACTTTGAAATCTTGAAAATGCCACTTAGAAAAATTTTATGATATAACAAAATAAAATATTTTTTTTAAAACAAAATAAATTCTGAAATGGTTGTTTATGCTGTGTAATTTGAGAGATTATTGTATCAAATAAAATATTTATATATTTTAATTAATTAATATATAAAATTTAAATTTTATTTTATATGTAGTCTTTGGAAATTACATTTCATGCAAAAGTAGTTACAGCAATAACATCTTTTTATACAAATCCAAATGAAAAAATTATTGAATTTGATCAGTATTTAATAGACAATGTTGGAAATCAAATAAATAATATTATTCAGGAGACAGTGAGAATTTTAAGTTGTGTAATTTTAAGAGATAATTTCAAATATAATGAATCAAGTGTAATTTTTAGACCAAAATCTATAAATAAAAAATTGTTATCTATATTAAATAATATCAAAGAACAATTTTCAAATACAGGTATATATATATATATATATATATATATA
>NW_006263952.1:252484-252940 GCF_000469605.1 Apis dorsata
CTTTACTAATAATTAATGAAAATTGATTCAGGTAAATATGCAGTTTAAAATAAATATTTATGAACAAAATAATGTACTATTATTACATAATAACTTATTGAATAATTACTATTAATTTTATTAATAATTTATTATATATTTATAATAAATATTAATTTAAAAATAATCTATAGAAGAAAAGTATTTATATTTAGAAGAAAAATCTTTAAAGTAGTTTTTTGGAATCAATTTCAATAAAATTTGAAATGATGATGATATGTAAAATATGTAAAATAAACATAATTACTATTTTAATTATGAAAAAAATCCATTTTAAAAAATATTATTTGTGGAATTTATAAAATTATAGTATTATAGTAAAGAAAGGATTCTCTAAATGTTATATTCTTTTTTTACAATGATTTTATATGTATTAAATTATATTTTATATTAAAATGATAAAAATTTAAAAATTTA
>NW_006263952.1:253441-258176 GCF_000469605.1 Apis dorsata
TTTAAATATTTAATATAAAGTTATTAAAAATATTGATATATTATAATATAATAAATTATTAATAATTAAAAAACAAATGACAATAGTTCTAATTATGTATTCTATTTTATATAAAATAATTTATAGAAATATATTCATTTTTAATATAGGAATTTATGGTGCAAGTAAATGTTTATTACTTCATTTAATTCAATTAGAATGTTTAAAAAAGAATATAGAAGATGTGGTATGTAGTTATTGAACAGGACAATTTTTTAATTTTTTACTAATATTATGTAATATAATATATTATATTTAGGAAACTATAATTGTTATGGAATATATTATAACAGAAATTACTAAATGTAGAAAATTATTAGAAAATAAAATGCAAAATAAAACAGAAATAGAAAAAATTTACAAGTAAGTTAATTTCATTTATTTTTTTATATTATTAATGTTATAAATTATTAATGTTAATGAATAATGTACTAACAATTATATAATTAATACATAAATTAATTTTTTAAAACAATATTATAATTTGTAATTTTAGTTATTCATCTGATCAAGTGCGAACACTTTTTAAAATATTAAAAGATCATTATAATAATAAAAGTAAAGACCAACAATTTTGTTGTATTATTTTTGTAAAACGACGATTTACTGCAAAATTATTATATCAAATATTAAAGGTAAATAATAATTCTTTTATTTATATATATATATAATTATTAATTTAATCTTTTCTCATTATTTTATTATTTATATTATTTCAGAATATATCTATGAATAATGAAGAATATAGATTTTTACATCCAGAATTTCTTATTGGTTTTTCAAATGATCCTTATAGAAATTGTAAAGAAACATTATGTATATCAAAATGGAATAAGGAAGCTTTACATAGGTATATTTTATAAAAAATTTTTTTTTTAATATAATGCAAATCTTAAGTATAAATATATGTATTATTATTTAAAAATTATTAAAATGTACTATTTGTTAAAATTTGTTTCAGATTCAAAAATGGTTTGTCAAATTGTATTGTTGCAACAGATATTTTAGATGAAGGTGTAAATATACCAAAATGTTCATTAATCATTAGATATGATTTGCCAATGGATGTAAGAACATATATTCAAAGTAAAGGAAGAGCACGTCATGTACATAGTCAATATATATTATTATTAGATAAAGGAAATCTACGGTTTATAAACCGATATAATGAATTTAAAAAGATAGAACAATACTTACAAAAGGTATCATAATTATTTTTATTAAACATTAAAAATTTATAAATTAATTATTGTTATTTACTAACTATTTTAATTTACTAATTAATTTACTAATTTTTTATTTTTTAATTAGCTTTTGCTAAATAAAACTAGTGAACGTAATGTTCCAACTGAAAATAAAATACAAAATGAATTATATCAACACAAAATACAGCCATATGTTGTTATTAGTAATGAAGGACAAAAATGTTGTATAACTGAGCAAACAGCAATTCATTTAATAAATAAATATTGCATGTCCTTAATGAAATCAAAATTTGCATGTTTATCACCTATTTGGATTTTATATAAAATTTTAAATAATAATTGCATACAATATAGGGTAATAAATATATAAATTATAATTTAATAATAAATAATAAATAAATTATAATAAATTTTAAATTATTCTTCTGGTTATTAATTTTTTTATTTATATAAGAATTATAATTTTATTAAATATGTTTTAGGTTTCTCTTAAATTACCAATTGCATCTCCATTAAAAGTTGTCATTTTTGGTGATTTTATGCCTTCTATTAATAGCGCAAAAAGATCTGCTGCTATGAAAATGTGTATAGAATTACATAAAATTGGCGAATTAACTGATAAATTACAACCAATTACAGAAAATTTATTACTTCTAGAAAATCTAAATTATTTATTTCCAAATTGGGTTGATGAAAATGATTCAGAAAAAACTATTTTATTTGGAACATATCATAAAAAACGACATCATCATTTACAAGTAAAATATAAAAATTAATTACTTCATTGAACTAAATATAATAAATATTTCTATCTAAAATTGTTATTTATAGTTTCCATCAGCTCTATATAGTGCATTTCCTCTTCCACAAAATACAGTTTATCTTCATATTCTTCATGCTACACCTAAATATCCTATATTACATGATGATAATCGATATTTAGTATTTTATAATTTATTATGTAATAGTGCAGGTTTTGGTATACTTTCTGCAAAACAAATGCCACAGGTATAATTTTAGATCTCTTTTATAATTATTATAATGACTATTTTCTATAATACTTTTATTATTTTATTATTATAGATACCATCTTTTCCAATTTTTATGAATGTTGGTGAATTAAATGTCGATGTTAAAGTAAATCATGTAACAATGATTTTATCTGAAGAAGAAGTTAGATTCATAAAAGTTTTTCATACTTTGATATTTAGTGAAATTATACCAGTTATAAAATCATTTATGGTATTTGATAATTCTAATTTTGATAACTGTTTTTTAATTACACCAAGTAAGTAAAATTTCTAAAATATAAATTTTATATAAGTAATAAAAATGTTTATTTTTTTTCTTTTTATATAAGATCCTTGATAAGAAAAAAGATTTATATTAAAAATTTTTAAATATTTTTTCCTATTTTAAAATTAAATATAAATGAAAAAGTATAATTAATAAATGCTATTTTAAAATATAATTTTTTAGTTGATGAAAAATGGAACATAAACTGGCAAGTTATAAAACATTATAAATGTATTGAATATATATCACCAGTAGTTCCATTTGATTTTAAATCCACTGATTATGAACTAACATTAGTTAAACCTAATTATAGAGCTGCAGAAACATATATTGTTACCCATGTTTGTGATGATATAACACCAAATTCATGTTTTCCAACTGATAATTTTTTATCATATGCTCATTATTATAAAGAGAAACATGGTTTAACAATAAACAATTTAAGACAACCAATGTTAGAAGTAAAAGCAATATCAAGAAAAATAAATTATATATTGCCTAGGTAATATACAAATTTTTAGATATATTTCATTCATAATTAAATTGTATTTTTATATACAGACATATGCAGAGTGAATCAAAGAACCGAAGATATGTAGATTTGCCTAAAAATATGAAAGAACATTTAGTCCCAGAGTTATGTACTAAAATTAATTTTCCAGCTTTATATTGGCTCAAAGCAACAATTTTACCATCTATTTTGCACAGAATTTCACAGCTTCTAGTTGCAGAAGATTTAAGATATACTATTGCTAAAGAAACTAATTTAGGATTATTATCAAATAATAAATGCGTTCCATTAATAATAACTGATGAAGAAGAAAAAGAAGAATCATTTGAAATGTCCGAAAATGTTACAGAAGATATTGATGTTTTGGAATCAGAACCAGTTTTAAATGGACCAGAAATAGATGGTTATATATTTTTATAGATTTATTTTTATATATTTATTGTTTTACTTTTTTGATTTACAATTTATTATTGTTGAAAATTTATTTTAAATTTATTTTTGTACAGTATTAAATACAGAAATCTATCAATATCCATGGTCAAAATATCAAGAACCACCAAATTTGTTCAGAAACCTTGAAGATCTTCAATTAATTCAAATTGAACATTATTATCAATTTATGAGTGAAACATTTAATTCAAATAACAACATAATGGTAATATTTTATCTTTTTTATATATCTATATTTTTGTATATTTTTTTAAATCTATATTTTTAAAAATTTACAATATTTATGATATTAATGATATTTGTACATTATATTTGTTCATAATATTTATAAAAATTATAATTTTACAGAAAAGAAATAAAACTAATTTCTTAAATAAATCATCAATACCAGTACCTCCTTTACAAATCTTGATGTTAAAAAATTCATGTGGTCCAGATCCTGTTCAAATTATGTATGTAAGTACATTTTTAATTGTTTTTTCTAAATTTAATCATTTAATATAATCAATTATATTATTATATTTTATAAAAATATAAATTTCTATAGGCGTTAACTACTAAATTAGGAAATGATGCATTTAATTTAGAACGTTTAGAAACTTTAGGAGATTCATATTTAAAATTTATTATATCATTATTTTTATATAATCAATTTCCAAAATATGGTGAAGGTTCTTTAACTACGATAAAAGGAAAAATAATTGGGAATCGTAATCTCTATTATTGTGGAATTAAAAAAAATATTCCAGGACGTATGAAAGTTGATAGTTTTATACCTTTAAGCAATTTCATTGCTCCAGCTTATACAGTATTTAGACAACTTCAAGATGCATTATTAGAAGCAGAGGTTTGTATTATTTTCATGTTTAAAATTAAATCAGCAAATCAAAAATTTTTAATAAAAATATTTAAACAAGTGATAATTATTTAAAAATTACATTTTTTACTTTAATAATTTTTAAATTTGTTCTAGAAATAAATTTTTTTAACAACTTTTTCCTATATATATATAATCATCTGATTTTCTTAATTCTTGAGATAGAACAAAATTGAGTATATATTTATATACTCAATTTTATATTTTTTGAATATATATTTTGACATATTTTGAGTACATATATTTAATAATTTATACAAATTATTTATTTATTTTATTTATACAAATAATTTATAAAAATATTTTTAAATAAAATTTATAAAAAATTTTTTATAATTTTTTAAATGAATCATTTAT
>NW_006263952.1:258441-263796 GCF_000469605.1 Apis dorsata
TTTAACAAAAAATGTAAAAATATTAATTTATTTTTATGGCATAAAATTAACTTTAAATTAATTATAAAAAACATATTTTATAAAAAAATTATTATGATATTAATTAATAATTATTAAATTAATATTATGATATTATTGCTTAAAAATTGTTTTATTATATATAAACAATATAAATTTATTATTGAAATGTTATATTCTTATTTTTTTCATATACAAAATATAATAAATAATTATAGATATAATTTTTTTTTATTTATTTTTATTTACTGATGCAAAATCGCCTATTCATATAAACTACAAAGAAAAGATAAAGATTAAATTCTGATTATCTATTTTATCTGAATATCTTTATGTGTCTACTAATTGGCAATAATATATAATGATAATAATGATATATTGTCACAAATATACATATTATATACAAGTAAAATTTAATATAATGATATAATCAATAATTCTTTCTAAATATCTTAAAAATTAAGAAAGTCTGATTACCATATAATAGAAAAATATTATTCTAAACATTATAATTTTTATAAAACATTATATATATAACATCATAAAAATCTGTTTATTTAAATAAAACAAAATTAAATGTATGATATAGAATTATATTAATGGTATATCATTTATAATATGTATTTCAATAAATTATTTAAATTATTTTTGTTTTTATTTAAATTAATTTTTATAGTATTTTATAGTATTTTTATATCTTTTTATAATATGAAATAATTTGTTCAATGATATAAAATATAATTAATTAAAATTCGCAAAATATTAAGTATATAAAATATTTTATATAAGGTATCATCAACTGTTTTATATGAAATCCAAATACCTCAACAAGAACAATTTAGTGGACTTATAAGTGAAACTACGAAAAATATAATACAACAAAAAATATTAAATTGGGAATTAGCAGAATTACAAACTGGTATGGAACATTATCTTGGAATACAAACTGTTTCTGATAAAGCAGTAGCTGATTGTGTGGAAGCATTGATTGGTGTATATCTTAGAGTAAATAAAAAAAAAGATTTTATGATATTATAATTTTTTTTTTAATATATACTTTTTTTAATATAAATAATTTTTTTCTAATAGAATATGGGTATCAAAGATACTTTAACATTATTAAAATGGTTTCAAATTTTACCAAATGAAATTGACTCAAATACATTATTATTTGGTACTTCTGAAAATCCAATAATTTCCAATAAAGGAGACATAAATTCTTATATGCCCTGGGCTTCTGAAATAGAAACAAAACTTGGATACAAATTTAAAAATAGAGGATATTTATTACAGGTAATTTCTAATTTTATTCTTATTTTTAATAATAAAGAAAAAATAATTTTAAAAATAATTTATTTTTGATGGAATATTATAATGCATTTTATAAAATTACAAGATATAATTTAGTGATTTAATTTAATTAAAAAATATAAATTATAAAAAGTGCTTAAGAATTTAAATACTTTAGGCCTTTACACATCCTTCATATTCAGCAAATAATATGACTGAATGTTATCAACGATTAGAATTTCTTGGTGATGCAATACTTGGTAATGGAATATGTTGTTTGAAAAATTATTTTAAATATTTATTGATAATATACTAATATATTTTACTTAATGTTATTACAGATTTTTTAATTACAAGTTATATTTATGAAAATTGCGGAAATTTAAATCCTGGTTCTTTAACAGATTTAAGATCTGCTCTTGTGAATAATATTACTTTTGCATGCTTAACAGTTCGACATGGATTACATATTGCATTATTATGTTATTCTCCAAAATTAAATGATATTATAGAGAGATTTGTGAAGTTTCAAGAAGAAAGAAATTATATTGTAAATGATGAGGTATTCTACTTTTAATAAAATAATATTAAATAATATTAAATAAATTTTGAAGTATTATAAAAAATATATATATATTATTATTTATAAGTATATTCTGAATTTTTAGCTTTTATGGATTTTATTAGAAGAAAGTGAATGTAATATAGCTGAACATGTAGATGTTCCAAAAGTCTTAGGAGATATATTTGAGTCCATAATAGGTGCAATATACTTAGATAGTAATAAAAATCTTATGGTTGTATGGGAAATAATATACTCCATCATGCATAAAGAAATTGGTATATATATATATATATATATAAATGATTTAATATTTTTAAAATATTTTATTATATATAAACATATTATATAATATGATAATGTTCTTATTTAGATGAATTTAGCAAAAATATTCCGAAACAGCCAATTCGTATATTATATGAAACTCAAGGTGCACATCCACAATTTCTGTAAGTATTATTAATTAATATTTCATTTTTATTAAAATTAGTTAACAATTATATATTTGTTTTAGAAAAACAACTATTGTTGAAAATACAAATACTATTATGATACCTTTAAAAGTAACTATTGAAGGGAAAACAAAACTTTTTCATGGATTTGGTACAAATAAAAAACAAGCAAAATGTGCTGCGGCAAAACAAGCATTAAAAAGTTTGTTGTATAAAAGATAGATAAAAATAGTAAAAAATGCTAAAAAAAAATGATATATATTTATAAATTATTGCATATTTAATATTCAAAATCTGTAATAATATATACTGATAGAAAATTTATTAATTACAAATCTATTAATGTTCATATATCAAATTGTATGTATTAAATTAAATTTTATTAGAAATATTAAAATTAAAATTGTTTGACATACCCTGATTAATTTTCATTTTTCCGTTTTTTTAATGATGGTCGTTCAAATACTTGTTTCATTCCTGCAGCTTGATTATTATGAAATTTTAAATTTTGTGCTGTTTCTGAAATCCATGGAGAATCAAATTGAGTTGTATCTTGATCAACTAAATGAGTATATTTAGTTCTACCACTGCGTCCAAAGTTTTTCACTTGCATAACTTTTGGTAAAATTGTTTTATCAAAATGATCTTCTAAAGTTGCACCAGAGAAATCTCGTTTAAATATATTATCATCTTTATCTAAATAAAAAGCTCCACGATGATAATATTTCTGTAAAAATTTGTATTTTCCTTTAGCTGCTTTATTTGTAATAATTTTTGGATTCAATCGCGCTTCTTGTCTTCGTTCTTCTTCCGTCATATTACGTATACGTTCAACTTCAAGTCGTTCTTTTTCAAGCCTAAAACATATGTTTATAAAAAGATAGATATAAAAATAAATATAAAGTTTATTATTGCTAATATAACATACTGTTCTCTTTCTTCACGATCACGTTTAATTCTTTTTAATTCTCGTAATTTCCAAGCTTCATATTCAATTTCATCATTTTCATCATCTGTACAAACATCTTCAAGTTTTCCTTCATTGTCATTTGTATTTTTATTAACTTGTGCTTCTTTTCTTATTGCTTCTTCTACCATCTATGGAATAAATAATATTAGAAAAAATCTATATAATAATTTTTACTAATTTATTTATATAATTACAAATTATATACTCGTAATGTTTGTCGTTTTCGTTCTTCAGCCATTTTTTTAGCTTCAATTTCTGCTTGTTTTTGTTTCATTGCTTCTTTCTCTTTTTCCATTACTGTAATTCTATCTTTTTTACGTACAAAAACTGGTTTTAATCTTGGTCCAGTTTCTTCTTCTGAATCAGTATATTCTTCATATTCTGAGCTTTCTTCTGAAGTATCACCTGATCTTTCATCTTCTTCTCCATGAATTAATTCTTCTTCATTTTCTTTTTTAGATAAAACTCTTTGTTTCAATGCTTCTCGTCTTTTTTCAATTTCAGAATCTGACAATTCTTCATCTTCTGAAGAATCTGAACTTTCTAATTTAATTCTTTCTCGTGTTCTTTCAGGTTCAACTTCAATTAATTCTGGTTCATGTATATGTCTATGCCTTTCTGCACGAATTTCTGTATTTGATTCTTTTTGTTTTTCTAAACGTGTTAATCTTCTTATACGTGGATCATCTTCATCACATATTTTAATTTGTGAATGTGTAGGAGTATCTGTAGAAATTTCATTTTCTTCATAATTTTTATGTACACGTCTTTCCAAAAAATCTTCTTCTTCAGATTCCTCTTCCGAACTAGCAACTGGTGCATAATCAGGTCGTTTACCAGAAACATAACGATGTACTTTTACTTTTTTCATAGAGAGTTCACCTATAGATTTAAACAAATTTTAAATTTTAAAAATATTATAATATTACTTATAAACTTATGATATTTAATTTAATATAGTAAATTTTAATTGCAAATCTATACTTTATATATAATAATTTTTAATTAGGTTTAGATTATATTATTAAATCTATATTATAATTATATCTAATTATTAACCTTTATCATTTTTTACAGGTACGGCACCTGCTGTACTTTGAATTCCCATAGGTGCAGGAGCTAAAGAATTATTTGTAACGAAATAATCCATCATCATTTTGTACGAAATCTTCAAAACACTATCAAAATTTTTAAAATAAAAATTCTATACAAACTATTCTATTTCTATTAACAATATATTATTATATTATATTATCAGTATATATATCGTATATATATCGTCATATAAATATTATATTAACTGATTTTTTTAAATTATACCATATGATTGAAAATCATTTGACGAAATAAATCTAGCTACTAGAATTAAACAAATTAAATCATAATAACAACTTCAGTTATCGACTGAAAAAAATATATTAAGATTGGTATATTAGATAATATTAAAGGTATATTCTCACGATAACAAAGTTATGATTTTCATTATGTGACATTATTGTGTCAACATTATAAATCACAATAATAAATTCAATATTACGAATGCAACATCTAATTTTATTAAAATCATAATTTCTTAAATAATATATATTTATATTCATGATTTTAGATAATTCTAAATATTAATAAATAAAAATTAATAATAAAAATTAAAACAAAGATAAAATGATAATTTTACATAATAAAATAATAATAGAAGCAATATAATAATATTTATTTAATGTATATTATATATACTATATAATATATTATAAAATGCAATTTAATCATTATTAAATAATAAATAATAAAATATATATTTCACTTTATTATATGTTAATTGTTATTTTACTCTCATAATTTTATTAAATTTATTATTATTTATATTATAATATTTAACATTAAATAATGCTTATTATGATGTATATATTGAAAATTATAATTTCAAAAAAATTAAATTTTAATTGAAATGTTGCTAATTATTTCTTATAACTTATTTTAATTTAAAAAAAAAATAGTAATAATAAAAAAAATTATTTATTCATAATTATTAATTATAAAATAAAATAATTTTTAAATTTATTTTT
>NW_006263952.1:263974-272502 GCF_000469605.1 Apis dorsata
TAAATTATTTTCTTTATAATATATAATATATACGCTATTAATATTTAAAAATTCATAAACAAATATGTAACTCATTTCTATATTGCTATTTATAGTATATATTTAATGTACTATTTTTAAATTATATGTTTCTTATAAATAATATCACATTTTTCTAATTATCTTTGTTCCAATTTGACTTGAGGATTTTTACAGATCACGTCTATAAATATATATAATATATACACTACATAATATATAATATTTAATCATATATAGTATAATATCATAAAAGTTAATTTACCATCACATGAAAACGTACCTTAAATGAAATACTCACATATATAATTATTAGATTTACAATCTTTCTTAATCATAGCGAAAAGAGAAGAAAATTTTTTTAAATTTTTTTATACAATTATATATATATAAATTAAATTATATAAATTAAAGTACTAATTAAACAAGTATCAATTTCATTTTAAAAAGCTATTAATTAATTTTTTGAATTATGAAAATAAAAAAACAAAAAAATAATTTAATAAAAAAAAAATTATTATTATTCAGAAATATATATGATATTTTACATAATTCCAAATCAAAACAAAATAATTTAATTCATATCAAATAAATATCCAGAAATATTTATAATTATTTATAAAAAATATTTATAAAAAAATTACAAATAAAATAAAATTTTGAAAATTTCGAAAAATGGTCACTTTAATAATAAATTTTAAATCTATACAACTTTATTGATAAAAAGTATTATTTATTAATATTTAATTTTAATTATTAAAAATAGAAAAATAATTTATTAAATTTTAAATTTTATTTATTAAAATTTATTAAATTTTTATCACTGTTACTAAAACATAATCTATAAAAAATTTAGTTCATGACATAAACTGACTTAGGTAACGGCGCTGTATGAAGTCTAAGTTGTTCATTACTTGGCGCGAGGTCATAGAAGTACCTGATATATGTAATTGGTCGTACAAACTCAGTGTGTGTGTGTGTGTATATATATATATATATATTATATATATATATGTATATTATCAATTTATTTGCATATAAAGTTTAATTATTAATATTTCATTTCTCTACTGTAAAAGTTATATAATTACACACAAAATGTTTTGGGGTAAGCATAATCATTAAAGTCAAAATATCTGTGACGAAATCCAAAATTTGCCGGTATGGACTGTTTTAAAATGGCGTCGCCATGTGGTTTCGAAAAACTACTGCTGTATTGCAAACAAAAAATTTCATTAAAAATAGTATATATGTAATAATTTATAAAATTATATAATAATAATAATTTTCTATTCTTTTTTTTAGGTTTAATATTAGAACCAAATAAGCGATATACGCAGACCGTTGAAAAATCATTCCATGTATCAATGGCCAGTTTAAATCTTTCAACAGCCGGTAAAATTACGTTGTATACAAATTTTATTCATAAAAATTTAGAAAATAAATTATTCTATTATTTAAAATATGTTAATTTAAAGTATTGAATTATTTTTCTATCTCTATCTAAATCATTTCAAATTTTATTGATTATAGATGACAATGTGGTACAAGTAATGTTATATTATGAAAATAGTAGTTATTTATTATGCAATTTAAAAAAGAGCTCAACATGGCAGGTACCACTTGATTTAAATTTTCAAGAAGGAACTACGATAGCATTCATATGTCATGGCCATGGTCAGGTTCATTTAACTGGTTATTTAATACCTGATGAGGATTTGGATTTAGATGAAATAGAAGAAGAAGAAGAAGATGAGCAGGTACCACAATTACTTGACAAACAATCTAAGAGAAAAGCTACAGATTCTTTAAAAAATGAGAAAAATGTTAAACGTCTTAAACAAGAAATTGAAGCTGAATCTTCTGATGAAGATATAGAATTAGATGGAGTAAATGAAGAAAATGACTCTGATGATTCTGAAGAAGATGAAGATTCATTATTAAATGAAGAAGAAACTGAAGAAGATGAAGAAGATGAAGAAAAAAATGAACAAAATGAAGAAGAAAAAAAGGTAAAAATTCAACAAAAAGATAAAAAAAATAAACAACAGCAACAAAAAAAAAGAGAAGATAAAATAATAATAAATGGAAAAGAAATAAAACAAGAAAAAAATAAAGGAGAACAACAACAAAGTGAAATGAATGTTCAAACTGATCAAAAAAAAAGAGTAGTAGAAGGTGGAGTACAAATAGAAGAATTAAAAATAGGTAATGGCTCTTTTGCTAAGAATGGAAAATTTGTATCTGTATATTATGTGGGTCGTTTGAAAAATGGAAAAAAGTTTGATGCAACAACACATGGAGATGGTTTCAAATTTAGACTTGGAAAAGGTGAAGTAATTAAAGGATGGGATATTGGTATTGCAGGAATGAAAGTTGGAGGAAAACGTCGTATTACAATACCTCCAGCTATGGCGTATGTGTTATTTATTACTATTTATAAACTAAATATATTTTTTTGTTTTAGATATATTATTATTTCTTACAAACAATATATTTGTTATAGATATGGTGCAAAAGGTTCACCACCTGTTATTCCTGGTAATAGTACATTAATGTTTGAAGTGGAACTTAGGAATGTACATTAAAATTTCTGAATAAACTTTTTATTGATATTTAAGTGTTTGTTAAGTGACATATAATGTATTTTAAACTAATAAACGTAATATCCTTTTTTATTACTTAAAAAGAGTTCAATTTTATTCAAAATACGATGTAAGATAGTAAATAATTATATTAAAATATGAAGTAATGTATGAATTTACATATGTTTTATATTTATTGTAGATAATATACATAACATATCATTGACATATAATAATAAACAATTTGCATGAAATAGAATATTAATTTAAAAAATTGTAAACTGAAATATAAAATTTAATTGATTATGCAATAAACTATTAAATAAAAATAGTGTTTATGAATTTTAAAGCTTTTTAATCAAATTTTTTATTTTCTTTTTTTGACCATGATAATGTACAAACTCCATTTTTACATTCTTTTACCAATTGTTGTTCATTATTTATTAATTCTTTTTGTTTGTTTCTAAACTGCCACCATTTTATAAATAATGGTTGTATCAAAAATCTCCATATAATGAGAAATATTGGTATAGCTACACATGGTACACATACCATTTTTTATTTAAAATCTGAAATAATATAGGTTATAGATAATATTATAACTAATAAGTAATTCGATAAATATTTCATTTTTTCATATAATATTCATTTTCACAATAATTGATATAGATAAAAATTGAATTCATACCTTAAATCAGACAAATAAAATTTTTATTATTGACAAAACGATTAAGTAAATAACTGAGATAATGCGAAAATATATAAATCAATATAACCTTTATGTTAAGTATTAAATTTAATTTTTTAATTATATAATTTATTTTACTATTTTAAATATAAAAGAATTATTAACACTTTATTAATATTAATACTTTTATTAAGACTTCAATTTTGCATATATTGTTTTTTATAATAATAATAGATCATCAAGTTATATTTGACATTACTTGTACTGTACACTCATTCGTAAAAGCATGCGCAATTATTGATTTTAATAAATAATTTAAATAATTTAAATAATTGTGAATAAAAATTTTTTTCATTAAAATATATATTTTTTTAAATAAGTATTTTATAATTATTAGTTAAATATTATTAATTTAATAAAAACAGTGAATTATAAAAATGTAAATAATTATACTAAGAGAAGAATAACATTAATATAAAAATTACATTTTTTATTTATTTAAATTTATTATCATATAACTTGAATATTTATAAATAATTTTCATTTTAATTGTTTATTGTCATTAATTGTCATTTTAATTATCGCTCAATATTTATTTTTTATTCATTATTATTTATTTATTATTTTATTTATTTTTTATATATATTGCATATTAATATTTATATGTGAGAACATGGTCACAGCCATATATTGTCAACAGGATTTAAATCCTGTTAATTTAACTTAGTAATATAAGGTACTAAAAATACGTAAAGTACTTGGGTAAGGTACTAGAAATAAAGCAAGTATCAGTCAATATATTTACTATTATAATAGTTAGAGTATTTCGATTAAGTTTTTATCATTTGTAAATAACATTACATACTTCCAAATACTTTACGACCTTTCGTTACGGATAAGGAGACAATGACAACACTTAAAACAAAAAAGACTAGTCCAAAGAAGGCAGTTAAAACTCTGCACCATTGTCGTTTCCGTTTTGCTTTTGCAATTACATGACCCAAACGTTCTGCTCGTGAAACATCAAGCGTGAAATCTAAATTTTCAGCGAATCCTTGCATACGATAATTCCAATTATTTTTATTGGATGAGAAGATTCTATCTTTGTTGAATGAATCACCATCACTGCACTCCAACTGCTGAAACATTAGTCTTGATACGTTTGTTACATTGACATTGTGAATATTGTTATTTGCACTGTTATTATATACAAGAAAAACGTACATTATATTCATTTAATTATTTATTCAAAATAAATATTTTTGTCTCATATAAAGATATGTTCATTCATTAATAAAATCACATTATTAATAAAATTATAAAAATTTATCTGAATTAATTTTATAATTTAAAAATATATAGACTTACCTTAGAATATTCTGGATCATTAGAAATAATTTTATTCCGATCTTGTTTAGTTTCTTCATTGATATTAATCGTTTCTTTTATATCATTTTTAATATAACGATTCATATATACATTTTTTATTTTTTTATTATGAAAAATTGAATGATTTAAGCATTTGCAACCATATGATTTAGAATTATCTATATTGTTTTGTAATAATTCTGATTTTATTTTTTGGTATTGATTATCCATTAAAAGCATAAGAGGACTTTCTTTTCTCTTCAATTCATCACTCATTGTATTTTCTTGGTCATTTTTTGAAGATAGAAATCTACGAGTACGTTCACAAGTACATAAGCAAGTATACCAAGGATTATATAGATGAGAATTTCGTGTATTATTATAAAGTTTTGAATTTACTGGATTGATTTTCGATGATGAATTTTTATTACAACTTAACTCATACGGATTGGTATCGTTTAAAAATGATCGTTTGCTTGATAAAAATGAAGAATTATGATAAACATATTCGTAAAACTCCCCTTTAAAATCAATTCTTTGCGCAATCTGATATGAAATATTTTGTAATATTTCTTCTGGTGTCATAATATTTTTTCCTTCTATCATGGAATCCAGTGTTTGAGATAATTCAAGAAGAACTTCATGTGCTGACATATTTATAGATTTTTCATAATGCCAATCGCAATATGAATAGCTATATGCGCAACAACATCCGCAATATGTGTATGAAGCTATTATAAATTATAAATCACAATATGAACATTTCAATATTTTTAATGTAAAAAAGAACCTATTCTTTATACAAAAATATCATTACTTACTATCATATTCAGGATTTTCGTTATTTTGATAAAGATCGCGCGAATTAAAAAATGTCATCGGCCAAATAGGACGTGGAATTGCCTCATGAATTATAGCAAGTCCTCCATTGGATTGGTTTTTCATTGTTATACCTCGAAAAAAATTTTGATTGGAAATTGCTGATGTATAACAAGAATATGAACCAGCTGACAATGGTAGAGAATGATTGGAATAACTGGAAGTTCGGCAACATTTTCTTAAATTATTTCGTGTTATAGTTGACAAACCAGTTACAAATCTTGAAACATAAGCATCTAACGAGTCAGCTTCTATCCTGAAGATAATTTCTTCTACTTTATTTTAACATTTATTTATCATATAATTTCAAAGATTATTTATAATTTATATTTTGAATAACAATTTATATATTGCAGTAATAAACAAAGAAATTTAATTTACCATTCTATCTCGTGTAAATCAGCTCGTGGTATAGCATATAGATTATTGTAAGCAAATCTTTCATTCGATGGATGTAAAGACAACTTCGTAATTTCACTGTCAGAATTAATTTGGTTCTCATCTGAAACTGCCAAGGCCGTTGCGATTGCCGCATTACAATAAAATTTCCCGCGTTCCAGCATTCTCTGTTACGATTCAATAATATTTCCTATGTGAAATTTCTAATGCATGAAATTTTAAAAAACTTTGTTATGTAACTTCATTATGTAACTTTGTATTTTTAACAATGTCATCAATTTATATAGAATATTAATAGTGTGTTAATTATAAAGATTGTTAATATATTTATAGAATTATTACTTTTTGTAAAAACCAAAACAAATATAAAACTTAGTATATAAAAATATCGGTTTAAATTTATTTAATTATAAACAATTTTAAATTTATGTTAAACGAAATGAAAGATAAACGAATAAACAATGCTATCAATTGAACTTTTAAATTAATTTTTTTTTATATTTAAAAAATTTTATATATATAATATATCTCTTAAAATTTATTTATTATTAAAGAATAATTTTGATAATTTGTTGAATATATTATATAAATAATGTTCATATTTATGCATTTATACCTTAATTTGTGATTGATAATTGCTACTGCATAAATCAGATGCAGGTTCATCCAATAACCATCGCTGCATGCTCGTCTAGAATAATTGACTTCGAACAAATAGTTGTTTGCTTTCATTCTTAAATTCCTTCATTTTCATTAATATTTCAACATTTTTTTATATCTTCTTAATATTATCACTGTAAAATATAATATAAATATTATTTTCAATATAATTATTATTTAAGCATCAATATAAAGAATGTATTTATTAAATTTTATAAAACTGATTTATTAAACTCTGTTTAAATTTATAAAATTACTATTTTGTAATTTATCATTAGTATATATTTATAGAAAAAAAATTATAATTTAACAAATATTATATAATTGATTAAGTTAACATTATAATTTAAATTTTTTTAAATTCGAAATTCTAACTATATAATCTGATTTATTAGAGAGAAATCTTTTTGAATAGATACTTATTGGACATTAGTATTGATGCGAAGGATGTTCCAAAGTTTCAAGGTCGCTTTCACATTTGTCATGTTCACGTAAGAAACATGAAATAAATATTACGTTATTTAGGACATTTTTTATAAACCGATGAAAATATAAAATAATGCAAAATTTTTATAAATTTTTATGCTTTATTATATAATTTTTTGAAAAACAATTTTGTCATTATTTAATATTTTTTATATTGATATTCTTATTTTCATATTCTTACATTCTTTAAATTTTAAATAATTGACTATTTTATAATTCAAAATGATATTAAAGTGCAACATATTAATTTTATAATTATGATTTTATTATAATTTAATATTTATAGTTATGAAATATTGTAATTTAAAAGATTAAATATTATAATAAAATTATATTTAAAAGATTAAATTGTTATAATAAAATAAGTTTTAAGTAAAAAACGAATATTTAAAAATATTAGATAAAACTGAATGTTTAATGAGTTGATAATTATAGTATTTCAAAAGTATGGTTCATGTATATACAAACACATATAAACATGGTACTCCAATTACCTGGTACCATGGATCAGTGTACACACCGTAGCGCCCAACACTCTGCATTCCGCCTCTTTTAGTCGACCACTTTCACGTCACTATAGCTCACTGTCTGATGTTCACGTATTACACCCTGGAATGTCAATTGATATTACGTTAAAAGTCTTATACTTGGAGAAGAATATAATTCCAATCAAAAGTTTGTTATTACATAGATACATTATATAATTGAACAATTTTTATATAGAAATATATAAATTATTATAAATTAATAGATATTAAATTCATTATATATTTTGTAATTTGTACTTATTTTTATTAAGTGATTTTATTTATTTCTTTATTTGATTTTCTTTTTATTTTATAATTTTACGATTTTGATTTTTAACAATTTAAGATAATAATAAACATTTAACCATATAGCATATATTATAAAAAATTGTAGAAAACTTGAGAAGTCTGCAAATCAAAGTTACAAAAAATATTTAACTTACGAACTTTCACTCGCACTTATTCAGGTTTGTCATATGAAAACGGACTGCTCCATGATTCGAAAATAAATTCCGCAATTCTCCGTTATATTACTTTCCTACATTTGAAAGGAGCAAACTTGTTTTCTTAATTCTTAATTACCAGATCCGAAAAAAATTTTTTTATATCCATTTTCACGACTTTATATGAAAATGCTATGTATAATTTATAATTAAATAAATCTTTTCCTTATTTTTTTTCGTTTTGTTTTTTTTCTTTTTTTATTTTTTTTTATAAAATTAATAAAAAATTTGTTTCATATTCATTTTGAAATAATTTTGGAGATTTAGTTAATTATAAATTATATTATAAAAATATATAATATATAATATATAAATATAAATTATATAAATTATAAATATTAATAAATTATAAATTATTTAATTTTAATTAATATAAATATATTAAATATATTTAATTAATATAAATATAAATATT
>NW_006263952.1:272703-281643 GCF_000469605.1 Apis dorsata
AAAATTAGTATTGTAATAATGTGATTTTCATTTTAAAACAAAAAATTTACATTTATTTATAATGTTACAAATAAGAAAATATTTGAACATACAAATTAATTTATTATTTTTTATTTTGAATAAATACAATATAAAAATAATATATTATTGAATTATGTATTTTATTTTATATTAAAGTTGATAATTAATGAAAAATTTATAAATAATGATGTAGATATTAATATTAATTCATATAGTTTTATAACTGCAATAAAATGAAAATCTGAAAATATTGGTTAATAATATGTAATATGTAATATAAATTTATATAATATCAAACATACAAAATACAAAACATAACTTCCATATATGTATATTTCATATCAATGAATAAATATGTTCAAAATTTAGCGTTAAAATAGACCAAATAGTCAAAGAATAATATAGTATTTATATTATAGTATAGTATAGTATTTTTTTTTTCACGAAAAGAAATACAAAAACAATTGCTTTATGATAATGAACATATCTATATATTCAACGAACAATTAGATTATGTGAGTTTTGTTGTTTTTACATATAAGTACTCATACGCGTTTGAAGTAAGTACCTTGAACATACGATGCAATAGCCAAAGAAAAATATATGATTTAACATCCTTCTTACTAAGATATTAATTATTTTTTTTTTATTTTTTATTGAAATATAGTTATTCAAATCATAAATAGAATACTGAAGTTAAGAAATAAATATTAAAATTATTTTATAAGATATTTTTTGTAAATAAAAAATAATTTATTATATAATTAAAAACTATTAATAATATTTTCAATCAAAACATGTAATTAACGATAATTAATAAAATAAATTACATGGAAATTTTACTTATATTTATAATTTATTTTCAATTTAAATTAAAATATATCTATTTTGTAATGTATATTTTGAATCTTTATGTGCATATATAATTATTATGGAATATGTATTCTATTTTTATATATTATAAATATTATATAAAACATATAATGTATCTTGAAAATAATTGAAATGAAAATCTTTAGATTTTTAATATAAAATTAATAATTAATATAATAATAATTATAATTATTATTTTTAATAATTAATATTATTAATAATTAATAGAATTAATAATTAATAATAATAAAAATTTATTCATGAAAAGCTAATTGAAATCAAAAACATAGGTAGAAAAAATTAATTTCTATTTATTACTGAAGTTTTATTTACTAAAGTTTGATTTTAAAATTTGAATAATTTGAAGAAAATATTTTCTTAAATTATTAATTAAAATTATTTTAAATTTCTGATATTATTGCATTTTACAAAAGATTTACAAAATTTTTACTACATTATTACAACAAAGATAAAATGATTTATTTAGGCTATAAAAGAATAATAATTAACGATTTATAAAAATAAATGATTAAAGATCTTTTGGGATGTGTAGTTAAAAATTGAATAGACTCTGAATTTTCGACTAAAACACGATGATTCATGGATCATTGATTATCTCATGTTTCTACATCTTTCGAATCTAACATGTATACATATATATATATATATTTCATTGAATATTCATTTCCTTTTATTATTACTATCATATAATATTTTTTTTTTATAATATTTTTTTTTTTAAATATATATATATATTTGTTTTCTAAGTCAATTTTATTCATATTGTTATTATATGTACACTTAAATTGCAATTAATCTAATTGTTATACTGTCATAATTAATTAATTATTTTAGATAAAATTTTTTAGAAAAAAAAATCGTGAAATTAATGTAACATATTTTTAATAAAATATCGAAGATGAAATTTGCAAATTTTTATTAGAGAAAGAAAAAATCAAAGAGAGTTAATTGAATAATTAAAATACAAAATCATTTGTAAATATTTTAGAATTTTATTTTATGAATTAAATAATTTAAATTAAAAATAAAAATAATTTCTAAATAAGAGTAACGACTAAACTTTTGGAAATATCGAAGAATAACTAGTTAAAACAATATATAATCTTAACTAATTAAACGATATATAATCAATGCAAATACAATACTGCAGGTGTTCTTATAGTATATATAAGCATCGTCTGTTATTAAAACATAGTATTATATTATTATCATATTCATTGATTTTATAATTTATAATTTAATTAATTAATTAATTAATTTGTTAAAGAATTAAAATAAAACTATTATTTATATATTCATTTTTTTAAAATATATGCATACAATTTAAAAAAATTATAAGCTGAATCATCAAAAGTGCTATATAATAAATAATAAATAATATATACTATAAATATACTATAAATAAATAATATCTACTATATATTATAACATATATAATATCTACTATAAATATCTATTATTAATAATTAAAATAAAAAAATAATACATTATAAATTATAATAATACTTATTAAAAGTAAAATCTTTATAATATATAAATATTTCTAAATATTAATTTTTTTGTATTGATACTCTTACTTATTATTTCATAAATAAGATATAAAAATCTAAAAATTGATTATTACGTGAGAAATAAAAAATTCAAAGAGAAAAATATCAGTAACATGACTAGAAACGATTATAAAAAAAATTTATAAAAAAAATAATTGAAGAATTAAAATTTAATATCTTTAAATAATTAAATTAATGTGTAATTCTTAATTTTTATAATTATAAATTGAATTTAAAAATTTTTTTTTTTTTTAAATTTATATATATGTTTTTAAGTACCTTTAAGCAAGCCTGTTTCAATTTTCTTTCTATGTCAATACACTTTGTATGAAGGAGGCTGGGCGCTCGGAAGATAAAACTTTCACACGCGTGCTAGCGTGACCGTTACACTCGCGACGTTCCACTCACAAACTCCCAAAAGAAACTGAAAGTCCTGTTTCTTCGTAGCGTAAACGTTACTCATTCAAAATCTTCAATCTCATGATCTTTCTACTATTACATTCACATAATAAATATTAATTACTCATTTTATTTACATTTCTATTTTGATTTATTTAAATTAATTAAGAGAATAATAAATATTTAATAATATAAATAATATTTAATAATTTATTTTATAGGAAAAAATAAATATATAAAATTTACGATATTTGCATATTTATAAAATTAATAATGGAATAAATAAAAATAATATAATAAACAGTAATTTAATATTAAAAATTCATTAAAATTAATCTAAAATATCTAAGATTTATAAGAGAAAATGCATATAAAAATAGAGACATCCTATTCTATAGGAAGGAGGAAGAATGAATTAATAAGAAATTCAATGACATCATATATTCACAAAAACTTTCGATACTATTTCATTAAATATATAAAATATATTTTAAAAATGTATTATATTTATTATATTATATATTATTTATATTTTACCTATATTTACTTTTAGCGTGTAACTACAAATGAAATAGGGGATTAATTATGAATTAATTTGTATAAATATTGTGTATAAAAAAATATGTACACTTTTACACTACATATATAAAAAAATTATTAATCATTATAATAAAATTAATTAAATATCGGAACCTCTTGAGTATATAAATCTTACACAACAAATATAGAAAAAAGAGTAAATAACGAAAGAAGAATAGAAATAGACTAAAAATATTAAAATTATTTGCAGAATATCGCAAATGAAATATAGAAACGTAGAAAAGATAGCAAATAATAAGAGAAAAATAGAGATAGAATAAGAATAAATTATCAATGCCATCTCTCGAATATTAAAGACATTTCTTCAAAAACAGGATAAAATAGGGTAAAAATTAAAAATTACTAGTATATATTGAATATTGAAAAAATGTTTCTAATATTTAAAAGATGGCACTGATCTTCAATTCTTATCTTGATTTAAAGAGATATTCAAGATGGTGCTCATGGTTTATTTTATCCTATTTCTATTTTATTTTTTATTTTTTCTATACTTCATTTGTGGCACTTTGCAAATAATATTAATTGCTCAATTTTTATTATCTCTATCTTTGTATTATTATTTATTTATATTTTATCCATATTTATTTTTAGCGCGTAACCACAAATAAAGTACGGAATATGAATCATTTTATTATTTATTTTTGAATTCTTTAATTTATAATTACTTCATATATAAATGATTTTTAAATATTTGAAAAACTTATAATTTTTAAACATTTAAAAAAAATTAAATTTAATTAATTAAATTAAAAATATAATCTACAATAATTATACTAATTTATAAATTAATATCGCATTATGATCAATTCGAGATGAGCATTTATTTTAAAATAAATTACAAATAAAAGTTTGATAAAATGAAAAACAAATTAAAAATAATATGCATAATAATATTTTTTTTGATTCTAATAGTTTCTTCTTATTTAATACAAATAGTTTTTTATAATTAAAAAAATATACACAATAGCGTGAAACTATCATTTCAATTATCTATCTCACAATAATTTATATAAATAAACATATAAATAATTATAATTTGTATAAATAATTTATACAAATATTTGTTCTATTTCTTATTTGCAATTTTTATTAAAATTTTAATTTCAATTTCAATTATTATTAATATGGATAATATTGAGAATGAAACTAAAATGATAAGGAAATCTTAAACAAAAAATAGAATAAAAAATGCATTAAATATTATATCTATTATTCTATATCTTATCTGAGATTCAATCAAACGACATGTAGAGTTAACAAGATATAAATGTTCAAAATAGAAATAAGTAAACAATGTATACTGAAAAACTCTTTAGTCAAATTTTATTAAATAAAATTATATCATTTTTTTATATGACAATAAAAAATTAATAATCATAATCAATTGATATATACCTGCATTTTTATGGTAAATTTTGTCATACACAAAAAAATAAAATATTTATTTGTCTATATTGATAAATATAGACAAAACAATTATACAATGTATCAAAAGAAAGAAACGAATATCCATTTTTATATGTATTTGAATTCATGATTTTGAAATATATATTTGTATATTTGAAATAAAAAAATTAATAAAATTATATAAAATTAATATAAAAAGATGATATAAAATTTAAAATTAATCGATGATCGATTTATCATTCGATATAATTATATAATCGATAGTTGATATAAAATATCGATAAATATAAACAATCTTGATTTGTTCCAAGAATCGATGAAAATTGTACATACTTCGCGTAAATTTATATTTATAATGGCTAATTTTACTGAAGATTTATTTGATGTTTTTGAAGAAGCAGAAGATATAGTAGAAGTGATTCCAACTCCAGTGAAACCAAGAAATGAAGATTTAAATACATCGTTTAATGAAAAGTAAGTATAAACTATTCCATAACCTCTCTATTATATTGATATTTTAAATATAATATAAGAAATATTTTTAATTAAAAGAAATAATACATAAAAAATAATAACATAGGAAAACTAATTTAGAAAGTGGCACTAAACGAGAATTTGAAAATGATTCTGATGAATTAGTTTCTAAAAAATTGCGATCTGATTCTGTATTGGAAGATTTAAAGTAAGTCTTTTTATAAAATTTTTTGTAAAATTTCATTTAAACTATTTGATAACTATTTTTGAATATATATATTTTTTAAATTTGTATAGTATAGAAGAATTAGCACCACGTATTAAAATACATACAATAGAAACAATTGAATCATGTACACATGAAGTTGCAGTTCCTCCAGATTACGAATATGTACCATTAGAGAGTAAACAAAGCAAACCAGCAAAAGAATACAAATTTGTATTAGATCCTTTCCAAAAAGAAGCAATCTTATGTATTGAAAATAATCAATCTGTTTTAGTTTCTGCACATACATCAGCTGGTAAAACTGTTGTTGCAGAGTATGTATTTGAAATTTGAATAAATTTTAGATTAGATTAATTTATTATTATAATCATATAGATAATTTTCAAAACTTTACAGATATGCAATAGCATGTTCATTAAGAGATAAGCAAAGAGTAATTTATACAACACCTATAAAGGCATTAAGTAATCAAAAATATAGAGAATTTTTTGAAGAATTTAAAGATGTAGGTTTAGTAACTGGAGATGTAACAATTAATCCAACAGCAAGTGTACTTATTATGACTACTGAAATCTTAAGAAATATGCTTTATCGTGGATCTGAGGTTTTTAAAAATTTTATTATATTATATTGTATGTAAATGATAGTAATTTAAATAATATATGTAACATTTAAGGTAATGCGTGAAGTTGGATGGGTAATTTTTGATGAAATTCATTATATGCGTGATAAAGAAAGGGGAGTTGTATGGGAAGAAACATTAATATTATTACCAGACAATGTGCACTATGTATTTCTTTCTGCTACTATACCTAATGCTAGACAATTTGTAGAATGGGTTGCACATTTACATAAGCAACCATGTCATGTTGTTTATACAGATTACAGACCAACTCCTTTACAACATTATATATTTCCTGTTGGTGGAGATGGTATTCATTTGGTTCGTAAAAACTATAATAAATAAATTATTTGTTATAAAATGAAAATTTCATTTAAATAATATATATTTATATTTATATGTAGGTTGTGGATGAAATGGGACAATTTAAAGAAGAGAATTTTAACAGAGCAATGGCTTGTTTGCAACATAGTGATGCAGCTAAAGGGGATAGTAAAGGTCGTAAAGGTGGTATTCGTCCATCAAATGCTGGACAAACAAATATCTTTAAAATGGTTAAAATGATTATGGAAAGAAATTTTGCACCTGTAATTATATTTAGCTTTTCCAAAAAAGATTGTGAGATATATGCCATGCAAATGGCTAAATTAGATTTGAATACATTAGAAGAAAAAAAGTTGGTAGATGAAGTATTTAATAATGCTATGGATGTTCTTAATGAAGAAGATCGACGTTTACCACAAGTTGAAAATGTATTACCACTTTTAAGACGAGGAATAGGTATTCATCATGGTGGACTTTTACCTATTCTGAAAGAAACTGTAGAAATATTATTTGGTGAAGGATTAATAAAAGCATTATTTGCAACAGAAACTTTTGCTATGGGATTAAATATGCCAGCACGAACAGTTTTATTTACAGCATCACGAAAATTTGATGGTAAAGACTTCCGTTGGATTACATCTGGAGAATATATACAAATGTCTGGTCGAGCAGGTAGAAGAGGTTTAGATGAAAAGGGAATAGTAATATTAATGATAGATGAACAAGTTAGTCCAGTTGTTGGTAAAGCAATTGTACAAGGAAAACCAGATCCTATTAATTCAGCCTTTCATTTAACTTATAATATGGTTTTAAATCTTTTGAGAGTTGAAGAAATTAATCCTGAATATATGCTTGAGAGAAGTTTTTATCAATTTCAAAATCAAGCCTCTATTCCAGATCTATACAATAGTAAGTAAATCTATTTATTTATTAGATTTTAAATCAAAATAAAATACTTTTTATATATTTTATAAATCAAAATAAAATATTTTTACATTTTTATGTAAAAATATCTTTATACATTCATATATATATATTTATATTTTACACATATTATTATAGAAGTAAAGGATTTGCAAGGTGCATATAATGCAGTAACTATTGATAAGTATAATCACATATCTTCCTATCATGATATACGTGAGCAACTTGAACATCTTAGCACTGAATTTAGATGTTTTTTAACAAAACCAGAATATTTACTTCCATTTTTACAACCTGGAAGATTAGTAAAAGTAAATATTTACGTATAACATTTATATTAGAAATTATTTTTTTTAATTATATTGGCAATTGTAGGTAAAAAATGAAAATGAAATGTTTGATTGGGGTATAATTGTAAATTTCAAAAAAAAAAATCCTAAAAATCCAATAAGAGAAAATACTGTTATCATTATTGATATACTACTTCACATTTCTAAAAACTCTAGTGAAGGATGTCCTGTACCTTGTCGAGAAGGAGAAGAAGGTGATATGGAAGTAGTTCCTGTTATACATACATTAATTTCTCAAATTAGTTCACTTAGATTATATTATCCAAAAGATTTAAGACCATCTGATAATAGAAAAAGTGTATTAAAAACAATACAAGAAGTAAAAAAAAGATTTCCAGATGGGCCACCATTGTTAAATCCTATTACAGATATGCATATTGAAGACGATGCTTTTAAAGATATTGTCAAAAAAATTGAAGTATTAGAAGAAAAATTATATGCTCATCCTTTACATAAGGTGATAATATTATCTCTTCTTTTCACATATTTTTTTTAATTTGTAATATTTTTTTAATATTTTATAATATTTTTAAAACGAATATTTTATTATTTTTTATCTTAGGATCCTAATGTAAATATTCTATATGAACAATTTTTACATAAAGAAGATTTAGGTAATCAGTTAAAACAAGCTAAATTAGAATTAAAACAAGCTAAATCAATACTTCAAATGGATGAATTAAAATGTAGAAAACGAGTATTGCGAAGAATGGCCTATTGTACAGCATCAGATGTTATAGAATTAAAAGGCAGAGTGGCTTGTGAACTTAATGGAGCTGACGAATTGTTAATGACAGAAATGATTTTTAATGGTTTATTTAATTCATTAAGTGTACCACAAATGGTTGCATTAATTAGTTGTTTTGTTTGCGACGATAAATCAAATGAAATGCCTAAGAGTACTGAAGAATTAAGTGGTCCACTTAGACAAATGCAAGATTTAGCTCGAAGAATAGCAAAAGTATCTACAGAAGCTAATCTAGAATTAGATGAAGATACATATGTAGAACGATTTAAGCCATATTTAATGGATGTTGTATATGCTTGGTGTAAAGGAGCTACTTTTTTACAAATTTGTAAAATGACAGATATATTTGAAGGTATATTTCAAAATTTTTACATTTTTTTTTTTTTTTTTTTTTTTTTTTT
>NW_006263952.1:281916-295035 GCF_000469605.1 Apis dorsata
TTTTGAAAATATTATAATTTCAATTAATTCTAGGTTCTATTATAAGATGTATGCGTCGTTTAGAAGAAGTTCTTAGACAATTATGTCAAGCAGCCAAAAATATTGGAAATACGGATTTAGAAAATAAATTTAGTGAAGCAATTAAACTTATAAAACGTGACATTGTCTTTGCTGCATCTTTGTATTTGTAATAAAAATTCTTTAAAAAATTTAATATTATTCAAAATATATTTTTTTATTACAAATTCCATTTATATTTATTACAAATTGAACTCCTTTAATATATTTTTAAATATTTTTTGCAATCATGGTAACGACAAACAAAAGGCTACTTTTGTTTGAGGTTTTTTGAAATGTAATTTATTTTTAGGAATTTAAAATATACAATGCACATGCATGGAAAGGACTTTTTATAATATAAGACTACATTTGTCGTACGAATGAATAGTACGAAAAGATACAGCATAAAAATGTAGTTGCACAATAAACTGAACTCATACTAACTGATAACTATTCAAAACTTGTTAAATAAATAACACTTTCAGAATATTGCAATGCTTAAATTCTACATTTTAATTTAATTACAACAAATTACTTATCGTTCTTCTAAAATTACTGTTTCTTGAGGACAGAATTTTAAATCCATAAGAGTGAGTTTTGAATCCATAGATGTTAACTGAAACAAATACAGAAATTAAATTTAAATAAATTTAAAAAATTAATTCTATTAAATATTGTGAAATTTATTCAAAAATTGTATATGTATATGTATATGTGTGTGCATACATATACATATTGATTTAATTTGATAATTTTGATTTAACTTGATAAAAGAGAAAGCACATTTATGTAATAAGAACTTAAGTGCTTACATCATCTACTTACATCCCTTCGAGGCCAACTACACAGAACTTTATATTCTTCTGTTGGATAACCTTCCACAATGAGAAAGTTAAGAAGTGTTTGTAGAGGTGTATCAGATTGAAATCTGCGCTCTAGAAATTTTCCAGCTGGAAGCCGCACTCGTACTTTTAACACTCCATCACCAGTTCCTTGTTGTGGTTCAGGTGGTAAACTTGATTCTACTGCCTGCCTATGAGCTTCTTTTCTTGCTTCTTCAGCCAACCTTTCGTTTTCTGCTTGTTCTTTTCGTTGCTTTTCTAATTCTTCTTGCATTTGTTTTGCTTCTTCTTTCGCTCTAAAAAAAATATACATATATAACATATACACATTATTTATTTATTTATTGTTTTAATTAAAATACTATACAATATAATTTCGAAACATTTTATTAATTAATAATTATTTTTAATATACCTATCTGCAGCTAAACTTTCCTGATATGCTCTATCTTGTTCTTGTTTTACTCTTTCTCTAGCTTGTCTTTCTTCTTCAACACCAATATCGGTACGTCTTTGTTCCTATTTTTCAGAAATGGAAATTTAATGATAGATATCATATTAATATCGTATATTAATTATCTAAAGCCATATATTAAATATTTATTTACCTGAAATACTTCAACAACATGAATTAAATTAGTTAATAGTTCATTTACTCCCACATTGGCATGTATTACTGTAAACATTTCTGTAATGGATCTAGCTCTCATTATAATTACAAGAGCAGGTAAAGTATCGATATCTATATTTTCCATAGCTAATGTTGCAAATGATCCTAATGTTTGCTTTACAGATGAAAGAAATCTAAAATATTCAATTCAAATAAAATATTTTATAAAAAAAATTTCATATTATAAAAAAATATTTTTTATAATTAAATATATATATATATACTTTTGTTTATTAGATTCAAATGTAATATCCCAACCCCATACTATGAAATTTGCAGATAAAACTTGGAGTACAGCTTCACAACTTAATAATTGTGTGCAACATACATTTGCTAGTACACTATTATCATGAT
Source organism: Apis dorsata (assembly GCF_000469605.1). Lineage (NCBI taxonomy): Eukaryota > Metazoa > Arthropoda > Insecta > Hymenoptera > Apidae > Apis > Apis dorsata. Next base: position 283,843 of record NW_006263952.1, read on the forward strand.
GCAAATATACAGCTAATAATTTTCTCTGTAACATCATAAATTTACAATTTTATATAAGGTAAACAATGTTTTTTAAATAATTTTTTTAAATAACAACTAACCTCTTTTGCTGGCTTTAAACATGATTCTTTTACTGCATCTTTAAATGTACCAGTAAAAAATTCTGGATGTGCTGGTCCATATCGTTTTTCAAATTCTTCTGCAAAATGCATTGTACCTATTGTTTCATCTGCTACATTTTCTGGCACTGTAAATGATAAGTTATTGGATTAGTATAATAAAAAAAATTAACATTAAAAAATTGAAATTTAAAATACTTATTAAGTAAATTTAATTTACTTACTAAGACGTTGAGTTTTTGTAGATCTGACATTATCTACAAAAATATCATCTTCTATATCATCTTCATCTATAGAACTATCACTTTCAATTAAATCTATGACATCCTAAAAATAACAAAGTATTATTTTAATGCTATGTATATTTATAACATAATTATTAATACCTTCTTTTCTTCTTTCATGGGAAGTTCATTTACAGATAAATCATGTTCTGGATAAGAAATTCCACTTTGGGCTAACATAACATTATCATTTTTTACTGAATTTGGCCAGCCTTTCCATTGTTGATTTCGAACTGGAACAGCTGTTAATGAATAAATACCAGATTTTACATCCAAAATTGTATTTGTTCCAGGAAATTTCAAATTATATGTTTCCTTGTTTATTTCATCTCTTATATTTAAAGTATATGTTTGAGTCATTCGTTTTGATAAACTCACACTATAAAAATAATAAAATATGTATTTAATTAATGAAATATTTAATAAATTTATATAAATATAAATATATATAATTTTTAAAAAATTTACTTACATATCAGTTGTTAAATCAACATCTTCTGTTATAGGAGACATGTATAAAGTATTTTCTTTTGGTAAATCTAATGATTGTAATGATCTATAATCTGATTTTGGTTCTTTTTTCCATCCATAAAGACGCTGTTGGCAAGGTGGGACATTTGTTTGTACCCATATAAGTTGTTTGAGATCCTCTGTAAATATTATTTATCTTTATATTTTATTTTATATCAATTATTTTATATCATCTTTGATTTAACAATAAATAAATGTAACAAATAAAAAAAATTATTTAATAATAAAACTTACTTAAAGATGAAAATTCAGATAAATTTATTTCATATTCATTATTAAGATGATTAACATGGAATGTAAGTGTTCTTTCTCTTTCACAAGTTTTAGATTTACTTGTGCCTGGTTTTGAATTTTCTGTTACTTCCATTATGGAATTATTTTTAGAATCACAATTAGTTTGAGATGAAAATGAATGTGATTGTGGCATTCTTTCAATTTCTTCTATCATTTCTATATCTGGACTTATTTCAGAAGGTAATTGTGTACTACGAAGCATAGCTTGATTTACTGCTGCCTATAATATAATATAACATTATTTAAATTATTTATTTCTATATAAAAAACAAAATGAATTTATATAGAAAAATTTACCAATAAATCCCAATTTGATTCTTCTAAATATTTAATGGCATCACCAACATCATCAATTCCTGTACATGCCTAAAAAGCAACTTATATTTATTTATTCCAAACGTAACTAATTGATATAAATATTAATATAAAATTAATTTTTAAATAATATATTATAATATTTTATTTTAATATCATAAATTAATGAATAATAAAATTCTTTTTTAAAATTCCTTTTTATACTTTTAATTTTATAGTCTTTGTTTTATAATCCATAAATACAATAAAGAAGACAAAAGAAGACAACACACCAAAAAGAATTCAAAAATATAAAGTACCAAATACCATCAGAGAATATTATTTAAATGATTTTTATATTTATATATTTTTAAATATTGTTAAAATTTTGACAAATTGAAAATGAAACAAACGAAAATATTGTTTTATGTTTATACATTTTTTCTACTACTGTCAATGTCATTAATACATACATCATAACCTAAAATCTATGTTCTATTTAAAATTAACAAATAATTAAAGATCCAATAAATTACCTGAAAGTTAGCTAAAATTTCATCCCGGACTCCAGCCATTGTGTCGTCGTTTACTGTCAAACTAGAGAAAATATATAGATCGCGAAATCTATCTCGTTACTTTTTGATCGTTACAAGCAACATGCACAACTAATGTAAGCCATTGACGTTTATATCTCACACTAATTCAAAACGAACATTGAACCATCTAGTGTTTATATATTTTTCCTTACAATAGTAAATAATTATTTGTACATCCAACGACAGATATTTTCACAACTCGAATAAATATTTCCAATATATATGAGAAATTACGATTGGTAGAATCCTAAATCATTATAAATGGTTACCAATCATATTTAAATGATAAAAAGTACATGGAAAATATCATTTATATTTATAATAATAACTTAAACATTTCACATTCCGTATTTTTTTTATATATAACAAATTTTATTTATTATACATTTGTATGAAGTAATAATAATAATGATTGAAGTTTTATAATTGAGAATATATACTGTATATATATAATTCAGAAGTTCTATAATTCATTTAAACTTCATTTTATATTTTTATAAATTATAAAATAATGAATTAAATATAGATAAAATTAAGGATTAATATTTTATATTTTATATTATTATAGTTAAATAATCAAACATTATAAAAAAAAATTATTCTATTGAAAAGAATTAATTATTCAATCTTAAATTAAAACATATATACATAAATGAAATACAGGCTTTAATATGTAGTATGAAAAATGGGACTTTAATACCGTGATCGTAACAGAAACGAATTCTATTCCGTCCACGTGAAACCAGTCGTAAATTCACAGTAGTTGTTTCCATTGTCAAAAAGTTTTGTTGCGTGCATCGTAACTGCGCGCGTGGCCGTTCGAGGAAGAAGACTTTTGTGCCTTCCACGCCTGGCACCGCCACTCTATCATGATCAAATTATTTTCATTAAAACAGGCGAAAAAGGATGGCGAGTCACCCAAAGCTGGCACCCAAAAAAAAGCATCTGCAGCGCAACTGAGAATCACAAAAGGTTTATTGACGGATACTTATAGTCTTCTTTTCAATTTCTGTTTTATTTGTTACTACAAACTTCATTTAATATATGAAAAATATATTAATTAGAAAGAAATTTATTTAAAATTTTTTTAAAATTTTGATCTTATAATTAGTTTTACTTTGTATAGCTATTAATGTTTGTTCATTTTTATTAATACTCATTATATACTTTATATTTAGATTTTTTGTATTTTATATATATATATATATATTTTTTTTTTTTCATTATCTGTTTGAATATATATACAATTTAATTTATTTTCATATTTTTAAAAATATATTGATATATAAGTATTTATTTTATTAAATTCTTTATAAAATACTTAAAATTAAAAAAATTATAAATTCCAATAAATATCATAAATATTTAAAAAAATAAATTAAAAATAATAAATTAAAATGAAATAAATTTTAAGATATAATATATAATAAATATATAATAATATAATAAATATACATATTTGTATTTTTCCATTAAAACAGATAGCTTATTAAAAAATAATTATTAACATGACTTTAGAAACATTTTTAATAAATATAAATAAATAAATTATATTTTTTATGATTAATATTAATATTCATTTAATTTTAAAAATATTTCATTATTTTAATTTTATTTTTTAATTGAAGTAATCTTTAATAATTTAATATAAAATATTTTTTTTTTCATTCTTTAATATATTTTAAGAAATTCTTATTTTATATAGATATAAATGAACTTAATCTTCCAAAAACATGTGGGACAGAGTTTCCTGATCCAGATGATCTTCTTAGCTTTAAGCTAATTATTTGTCCAGATGAGGTAAGATTTCTTTTTCATTTCTTTTTTATATAATTTGATAATTATTTTTTAATTTTTTAGGGATTTTATAGAGGTGGTAGATTTGTTTTCAGTTTCAAAGTTGGACCAAATTATCCACATGAACCACCTAAAGTAAAATGTGAAACACAAGTTTATCATCCTAATATTGATTTAGATGGCAATGTGTGTTTGAATATTTTAAGAGAAGATTGGAAACCAGTCCTTACAATTAATTCTATTGTTTATGGATTACAATATCTTTTTTTGGTATTTAATATAATATATAATGACACTTTTTATAATGAAATAAAAAATTTATATTATATTTTACTTATATTATATGTATTATCTATAATATTTTTGAATATATTTAAACAAAAAAATATCTATAAAAATATTATTTATTTAGGAACCAAATCCAGAAGATCCATTGAATAAAGATGCTGCAGAAGTCCTTCAAAATAATAGGAGAGCATTTGAGCAGAATGTAGCAAAAGCAATGAGAGGTGGCTATGTCGGCGCGTTTTATTTCGAACGGTGTCTCAAGTGACATTAACATTCACTTTATCCGAGGACACAATGAGGAAAGAGGTCGAGAGTAGAACTTCTTCGTGCTCTAAATGTGTTCCTCTCGTCCATTTGTTTAAACGGGCCTCTCTGCGTCTTTACGAGTGCTTCGAACCTTTGGTCAATAAACCATTGGTAAAAATGCCACCGATGCGCTATTTTTTCGGAGTTGTGGGATACTTACTTTTCCTTTCTTTTTTTTTCTCTCTCAAATATAATAAAGAAATGAAATTGCATTTACGTTTGCAAGTTTTTTATTTAATTAATAATTTATTGGCAAATATAAATAAAATATAAAACGTTAAAAGTTTTTAAGAGAAATCTATAAATGATCTATAAATTTTTACTACTTTATTAAATATTTTTCTTACAAGTTTAAAAAACAAAAATGTATAATTAAAATTGTCGCAACTTTGTAAAAATATACTATTAATATAATTTTCCAATTTTGATTAAAAATTTCATTATAAGTATGTACTTATAACCGAATTATTCTAAACTATAACTCTTATCTAACAAAAATGTATATATGATATGTGTATATGAAACTGCAAACGTATCTATAATTTCAACATGCAGCTCCTCGTATAAGTATATCTCCGCCCTGAGAGTTATTTCGCAGGATATGAATTATTTTCCATAAACGGATATATGTATATATATCCTGCCAAAATCTTCATTTGAAAACACATAACTTAACTTATGTATCGATCGAAAGTGGAATATAAGGCTGTTAATGAGAAAATTTTGCATTTCAATTGCATTTAAATCATTGTTAATTATCCTATTCCTAATGACATAATTTAATCTAACCAAATATATTATTATGCAAAGCTATTATTAAATTTTACTTTATTCCTTCAAACAAATGAATAATAAAGTAGTTAATGGTGCATTATACAATTTTTACAAAATAAAGCTTAGCTAATTATTTAAATTAGAAACTTATTAAGTCACAAATTTTGTACATGATTTTTACTTAGAAGCATAATGTAATGACATAATTCTATATCAATTTAATCTTCTTTTGAAAATTTTATTACAATTTGTAATGAAATTAAGGCTGGAAAAGTTTGAATTCTTCATTTTTAATTAGCATTAATTTATTATATTTTAGTACAGTGTTTAGGAAACTTACAAACTAGAGAAGCGTCCTAGCCTCGATCCAATTTGCTCCAATTAAGGTCCCATCCGCGTCGAGCGTGTTGAAGGCACTTTTTCGAGCGCTTCAAAAGCGATCGAACTATTTTCTTTTTCATTTCCTTTCCTTTTTCAAACATACAGATACACACACACATATTTATTTTATTCTTTCATACTTTCATTTTCACACATATCTTTTTCCTTCTCATACAAAAAAAAAAGATTCGATCGCGTTGAACGATGGATTGGCGTGAACTCGGCGAAGAAGCACGACGATTTGGAAATCAAGATCAGAACATATTCCCTGGAATCTGGAAATCGAAATAAACAATGAACAAAAATATTTTTTATTTAAAAAAATGCAAATTACTATTCTTGTTTATTTTAGATGCATTTTTCTACAATGAAAATTAATTACGTTTTATTATTATGTTATGAGAAGAAGTGTGCTTCTCCGCAGATTCCATCGTGGAATGGATTTCCAAACGCTCGAAAGGATGCTACCATTGTTGTATGTACCGAGCTATAGTCATGATAAGTTAGAGAACGTGGAGAAACAAACAAAAATGGACACTTTTTTAATGTTTAATTTAACTCGCGTATAATGCGTATCGGTTTTAACGCAGTGGGAACATATATTGCATTGTTAAGGATGTTTGACTTGGATGCTTCGCAATTTATTTACTTACTTAAGCTAAAAATATAAACGATTGGGAGTCTATCGGCTCAAAAGCGTTCCACCAAAATTGAACGATGTAGGTACAGTCTGTGAATGAAAAGCGTAACCTGAAATAATAATATAAATATATATTATTTTAGTATAATAGAATATTCATAAAAACAAATTTTGTATTATTCATATTATTATAATAAATCATATTAATAATATTAATATAAAAAGTCTTACCGCCACTCTGTTCAATTCTTTTACTTTCAAGAGCTGCTTTACGCTGATCTGCTAACAAGATAATTTCCTGTAATGCCTTTTGTTGTTCTGCAGTTAAGTGACCAGTTAATGCTCTATACCAAACTGTGTCTGTTCTTTCAATATCTAAAAGAAGGAAAGAAAAAAGAAGAGAAATTATAATTGTACTTAATTTTTGATATGATTTGACATAATTTAATTTTGAATTAAGAACATAGAATTACTCACTTTGCATTACTTCTTTAAAAACAACATATTCATCTTGATTCATGTCATCTGAATCTAAAGGCGTAGCATAACATTCTAGTGGAGTTTCCTCATTGGCATCATATTCTGAATCATCTCCATCATCATCTGATCTATGATCACCATGTCCATCTTGGATTGATGTCGATACATTAAAACCATGTTGTGTAGATGATCTAGTCACTTTTTCTTGTAGTTTTTCTAAATATTCTTGACTAGCATCGTCAATTTCATCTTCATCAGATGATAAAACTTCTATATAAATATAATGAAATTATTACTATTTTTTTAAAAATGTGATAACAAATGCATAGAAATATACATGAAAATTAGTACCTTCGTCGATATCGCTATCATCTTCCTCATTCTCTTCGTCATCAGTATCAGATGCTTTAGCTGCATAAGCTCTTTTTAATCCATCAAAAAGTAAAATCAGAGATGGGATGATTTGTTGAGCACATTCATTCACTGCTGGTGGTCTTGCAGGACCCATACTAATTAATGTACACAACCCAAGAACACACAGTTTTCTATCATGTAATCTAAATAACATGAATTAATATAAATAAATTAATAAATATTTACAAAGATGCATTTAATTGCATTTGTATTTAATTATAAAAAAATTTGCAATCATTATTATAAAAAATAAATTCACCCTAAGAAACAATCTGTATCATGTATCCATTGTTTAATAAAATGTGAAGCAATTGGTTCTGTTGATTGTCTAAAATTTCCTTGTAATCTATCCATTGTTTCAAGGCAGAGTGCTGGATTATAATAAAGAGCTGCAATTACTACTTGCAAACACATTGTTCTTAATTCAGATGTTTTAACTTCACGCATTAAACGTTCTAGTACCAATTGCACAAATGAAGGTATACACTAAAAAAAATTTTTTTTTATATAAAATTTTCTAATAATTACTTATTAAAAGAAATATATTATACATTATATTTAATTTTACCTGATCAATATGACCTTTACATTGTAAAATTATAACTTCCAATAATTTAGCAGCATGACATTCTGGATCTTCTCCAGCATCTCCTGTTAATACCTAATACATAAAAAATAAAAAAAAATTGTCATAAAATATTTTCTTTATTTTTATAAAAAAATAATCAACGTACAGCTTTGCACATATTGAACATAGCTAATATATGATTTTCATTGGATAAAAATGCAGGACTATCAACTGTAATATAATTATGAAGAGCAGGCATCATATCAGTAAAGTATTCAAAGCCATCTTTCTGGAATAATTGATACATTAATTCTAAAACTTTCCACATATCTCCAGAAATTGTCTTTCCCGTAAGATCATAAACTAATGAAAGAGCTTCTTCATAAAATTCTAAAATACAAAAGAATATTATTGTCAATATTGTCAATATAATAATATTTATAAATAATATACATTTATAATTTAATATAATACATATTTATTTAAAATATTTTTACTTCCATTAATATTATTACTTAACTTACCCATGACACTTTCTCCAAAAATATGGGCAACAACTTGAAGCACTGTCGGTTGCAATCGTGCCATAATTTGTGGTTGATTTTCCATTACACTCAATAATGTTTCTATTGTATTTAATAATCCCATAGCAGTAATAGCTTTTTCATCACTGCCTTCATCTGTTTCAAGTACTTGACTAAAAGTTGCAGCCTAATAATATATATAATATTTTTTTAATATCTCATTTTAATTTAAAAAATTAAATATAATATAATTAATTAAAAAAATAAAAAATAATACTTACAAGATGTTGACAAATTTCAACTGCAATTGGCATAAGTTGTTCTGAATAGGTATAAACAATCTTTTGAATAACAGTTGTTAAATCATCATTTTCTGTTTCTCGCACGATAGCTAATAATTCGAGAGTTATAGGCTTAATTAAAGGTTCTACATATTTTTGTGCTTTTTCTTGAGCAGAAAGAAGCATCTGCAATGCAATAGCAGCTTCTACCTTAACTGGTAGATCTTGGTCCGTTAGAAGAGCATTTGTCGTTAATCGAACTGCTTCAACTAATATTTGTTCTTGTTTAAACTTTATTTCCGAGAAATAGTGTAATACCCAACATGCCTGAAATATAATAATTGTAAAATAATAATTATAAAAAAATAATTATAAATCAAATATTTAATTATACTTTAATAAACAAACAGATATGCATTACTTACTCTTGCACGCATATGTCCATGAGGACTATTAAATTCAGGAAAAACGTATTGTAATAACATTTTGTCCATTTGTTCTTTATAAACTTTTTTCTTTAATAATACATCAGCTAAACTTCCAACCTAAAAAAAATTGATTTTTAGAATATAATTTTATTATTTTATAAGATATCTTTTTATAAAGATAAATACCATATGTAATGCACCATCTTTTTGTCTAGGATCTGCATTTGGACTGGTTAGAACTTCCATACAGAATTGCATAGTTTCCTGAAGCATATCCTTACGTTTCTTACACGCAGAATATAATAAAGTCTGTGCAGCAGTTACTGGAGATACAAAATCTTCAAATATGTCTAGAAAATAAAAAATTATTAATTTATTAAAATAATATATAGAAAATATAATTTATTTTTGAATGACATTTTACCAAATTTCACTCTAATATATTCATATGGATTGTTATTCCAAAGTTCTTCATCTGCAGCGGAATATGAGAGTATTGGAAAAAGTACATCGCGAATTATTTCAAACATATGTGGTTTTAAAAATTTCCACGAATAAGCGTGACTTACTCTGTAATTGAAATAGTATATAATATAAAATTAAATAATATAAAATTTTATTAATTATAATTATAATATTAATTTCAAAATAATAAATTAAATAAATTTAAATAATATTTTAATTAAAATTGATTAAATTGTAATTTGAATATTAAAATCATTTTTTTTTATTACTTACCCTTGATTAATATAATTAATTGATTGTTGAATTACTCTAGGTGATACATATATCTTTCTTCGATACTGATCTAAAATTTTTAAAAGGACTTCAAGTATTCCACCACTGAAAGTTCTCAAATACCATCTAGAAAACTCCTTGTACTCTTGAGTCACATTTCCTGGACTTCCATATCTTTCAAACATTCTGCGTAAAATATGAAGAGCCCACTTCTTACATTTCCACCATGGCAATTCTGCTCGTTCATCATCATCCAAGTCTGGATTATTAGTTTCAGGTGGAACTGGTCTATCAGCTACTTGTCGTACTACATCCATCCATTGTGAAAAAACTTCTTTTGAAATCAAATCTAAGGGAAGTGTATACTGGGGAAAAAATGATAAATTATAACAAAAATTAAAAAACCGATTTCATATTTTATTATAAAAAAATATATTTAAAATGTACCTGTGTAAGAGCAAAAAATATTTTTAATATCTGCTTTTGTAGCAATACTGATTGTTCTGAAGAATCTGGTAAAAGCCGTAATATCAACTGATAAATCATAGGAAACAAAAGATTCATTGCTTCATTTAATGGTCCTCTTTCTTCTGCCTTTTTATATCTAAAAAAAAAAAAAAATTAATAAATGTTTGTAATATTTATTATTTAATATTTTGAAAAATAAACATTATATATTATTATTATATAATATAATAAAAATATCATACTCAAAATTTTTAACAAGTTGATGAAGTGCAAGAAGAACACCTGGCCAGCAAGAAGCATCTGAATTTTGTAAATATATTGTGATTTTGTCTACTATTTGTGTCCATCTCCCAGGAAAATCATGTTTTACTATATTATTAACACAAACAGCCAATTGTACTCTAAATTAAAATAAAAAAATAATTTTATTATTTATAGAAATATTGTATTATCTAATTTACAATTGAAAATGTGTTTAAAAAAAAAACTTACCTAATAAGTTCTGGTGCGTGTACAAGAGCATCAACAATTGCATCACGAATCATTGCACGATCTTGTTCATGAATGGTAAACTTAACTGACCCATTTTCATTTTCTCTGTCTGCCCAATTTGTTGTAATTAAATTCTTCAAGTATATAACACCTAAATTTATATTAAATTATCATTAATCAATTTTTATATTTTGTTAAAGTAATTATTTTTATTAATTACCAGCTTGTCGTACAGACATTTCTTCAGCAGTCATTAGTACTTGAAGTAATGTTGGTGCAAAACCAATAATTTTGTGAATCTGAAAATATTATTTACATTATAAATTTAATCATTTTTTTATATTTATTATTATTAAATTATAATATAAATATTATATATAAATTTTTATAATTTTATATATAAATATATATTTTTATTAATTTACTTTTAATAATTTTTATTAATCTAATAGCAATAAGTAATAAGCTAAATAATAAGTTGAAATTATATTGATTA
>NW_006263952.1:295315-298174 GCF_000469605.1 Apis dorsata
TACGTGTATATACATATATATTACGTGTATATATATATATATATATATACACGTAATATATATGTATATGTATATGATAAGTATATATATATATACATATCTATACTTATTTATTTATGTAGATATAAATAGATGAATAATAATAAAAAAATATAGAAAAGATGAATAATAATGAAGGAAAATGATATCGATGAAGCACATGTTTCTGTTGGAGTATCGGTCATTTAAGCACGTTTTCAATCAGTTGACCGACCTGATTTAGCTGCTCTTCAGCTTGCTTTTGTTGCTCTGGGTCGATCGTGGCTCGTAATAATTCTGTTACTTTTCGTACATCCATCTTGTATTTGGTTTCCTGGTAAACGATGGTATCCAAATTTTTAACTCTTTGTCACGAATTCGACCCGGCGCATTCACCTCACTACTCCCTCGTCACGTGACACAACAATATGGCAGCCAAAACTGATGTGAGTTACATCCGGCCATTAAATGCATAAAAATTAGAGAGGAAACTAGCAAGTTTATTATATCATAGGAATATAGATAGTAAACTACATTGTAAACAGATACATATGCAATAGCTATATTTGTTTATAGGTCATCGGTCGGTCAAAACATTATAATCGTAATTATATGCACTCTAGTTGCAACTGCACCATTTTTATTCTATTGTATTAACTAGAAAAGAAATATAATTTAGTATTATTTTAAAAATTTTATTCAAGTGAAAGTATTAAGAATTTAATTATAAAATAAAAACAGTGATATGTTGCAACTAATAAATCTTCCAGATATTGTTTTAGAGACAATTTTGTCTAACCTTACATACGATGAAATTTCTCGATATAGAATTGTAAGATTATTTTTTTTTTTTATATTTATTAATTAATTGTTTAAAATCATATACATTAACATTTAGAAAAAAAATTGTATCTTAACAGGTTTGTAAACAATTTGATCGAATATGTAAAAAATTATTAAACCGAGGTTTTAATTTAATGGAAAAATATCACGCACAATGTTTGCGTGCAGTAAAAAGTCAATTACCACGAAGGGAATCAGAAAGAAGAAGTCATCCTTTAGCACGTCATTGTGATATATTAACAGCAATTGAAACAAGAATATCCATGTTATCTATGACTTTTATAAAATATGTGGATCTTAATTTATGCTGTTTTATTCCTGGAAAGGTAAAATATCAATAGTTTTATAATTATTTTGATGTTTAAATTAATATATATTTATATATCAGGTAATTGATGAAATTTTTCGAGTCCTTCGTTTGATTCGAGATTCTAAAACTCCACCTAGAGCTCATGAAATACTTCAAGAATTAAGAGATATTAGTAGCATGGCTATGGAACATTTTGATGAAAAAATTTTACCAGATTTGAGACATAGTATTTGTACTTCAGTTGTTAGTAATGTAGGTCCTTATGAATTGCCAAGTGGAAGTTTAATGATTTCTCATCATACTACAAATTCAAACAATGCAACACTGCCACATAATTTTAGTTCAGAAAAATTGAATCAAACTTTTAAAAAAATTTATTGTCGTACTAAAATGAATAAATTATCTGTTCTATCTATGAAAGGTCAAATTAGTAGAATGAAACTTCGAATAAAAAGACAAAGTTTTCAAATGAGATTGCAAACTTTAAAATTGCAAGAACAAGCAAAAAAAATACATGATCAAGATACACAATTAGCAGAAATGAGAAAACATCTTGAAGAATGGGAACAAAAAATGGTTGATTTAACAGCTGAACTAAGTCGTGCTAGAGAAGAAACTCAGAAACCTGATTCTATAGAAACTTGTAAAAGAAAACATATAGATATGATTAATCAAAGAGAAACTGATTCATTACAAACAAAAGAACTACAAGCAAAAAAACGTAAATTAATAGTAGAAAGAATATCATCCAATGATGCAAAAGATGTCAAATTTAAAAAATTTATGACTGATCTTCTTGCAGGTAATACTATAGAAGCATATCCCTCAACTTCACATTAACTTACTATATGTACATATTGGGGTTGTATATCAAAGCAAAATTATTCTATGTGTATTTTGCATTTTTTGTGTTACAACTGAATAAATTTAAATGTTTAAGCTTTTTATATATTAAAATCAAATTTTATATGAAGTTGCTTTTATAATATAATTTGAAATTATTTGAAAATATAGTAACAAAATAAATATTTTATTTTATATTGTGTTTAATAAATAAATAAAAGTTATATCTTTTTAATTAAAACAAAAACTGAGTTATGAATTCAAACACATGAAAGGCAAAATATATTGTTTTTTTTCATTTTAGTGCAAGATTTTATTGAAAAATACATGGATAAATGTAAAGAAGTGTATATTAAATTATTGTATAAATTTAAAAAGCAATCAATAAATATATTAAAAGATATAATTGTATACAGCAATATATGAATTATATATTATTTTATATATATCATTAAGAAATATAACATATAAAGTATATTATTATAAACTAAAATGTTAGATCTCATTTAATATTTAATTTGCTCTTATATTATATTTATAATAATTTTCCTATTTTCAGAAATGATGTTATTTAATATTGGTAAAAAATTATATAAGATTTTATGTAAAATTAATGACAATAAATTATTAACAAAAATTAATAACATACATAATTATACTTGCCTGTTTTAACAATAAATTTTTTTATAAAATATAGATTTTAGTATAATGTTCACTTTTATATGATTTCATATCTCATCTTATTTCATCATCTCTTTCTTTCTCTCTCTTTCTCAAAATTTTTAAATGAAATACATTAAATTTTTTTTTAAAAAAATATAGAAATTATAATATATATATATATA
>NW_006263952.1:298558-300212 GCF_000469605.1 Apis dorsata
CAATTATATCAATATTTTTCAGAAAATTTACATGTATCTATTTTAATTTGACAATAATAAAACAATATAATATATTAAATAATAAAAATCATAAATTTTTTAAGACATAACAATATTTGTAATTTTTTCAATGTTTTACAATTAAATATTTTTTCGTTTTTTTTATATTATTTTTTATTTTTTTTCCAATTAATTTTTATCTTCAACAGATGATAAGTTCAATATTTTATTATAGATTACAGCATGAGCATTTTGCAAATAAACTTGTTGTTTTTCTCTTATATTTTTTCGTAAAGTAGTTTTTTCTATTTCTGGTAATACAAAATTGTAAATCATATTAGCTATCATTTCTTCTTCTGCTAATTTTGTTTCACTAAAATACAAAAGATTATAAAATATTAAGATTATAAACTATAAAAAAAAATATGTTAGAAAGAATTATAGAAAATTAATTTATTCTCATCATACTTGTCACGTGCAACTTTTGATACATTGTCTATTGTATCACACAATTCTGAAATATATGCTTTAGTTGCTTCATCGGATACCCATTCAATACCTTCTTTTATTATATCTTCTAAATAAGTTTCTACAGAATCTTGATTAATTTTTATAATTTGTTTAAATATTTCGTCAAATTCTCTGCGACGATTATATTCTAACTGACGTTTTCCAGCTTCTGCTGCTTCTCTGAGAGCTCTTTTTCTTTCAGCTAATAATGCAAAAGCATGTATTTGACGTTCATCTTCTAATCTTATTAATTCCTTCAAAACAAAAATGAAAAATATTACAAAAATTATATTTAATTACAACTTTAACAATAGCAAATCAATTTAATGAAATGAATTATACTTTAGTAAGAAAATCTAGCATTCCTGATAAAGTCATTCCTTCTAAAGAATTTAAGATTTCACATAAACGATCATCTTGCAAAGATTTTTCATTTTGTAATTCTTGTAATTCTAATGTATGCTGTTTTTCTTTTTGATTTTGTTTTTTACTATATTCTTCTAATCCATAAGACGATTGTAATTCTTCAATTAATTCTCTACATCTATTGCGACCTTCAAACATCTAAAAAAAAAATAAAATAAAATTATTTAAATTTGAATTAATTAAAATAAATAAAAAAATAAACAAACAAAAAAATAAATGTGTATATATATTCCATTTAGTTATTACCATGCATTGAATAGCTCTTCCTCTAACTATTTTTTGAATAAGTGTAGACAATTGATGTAGACGTATATTTGCTATATCTTCTATAGTTGTTTTATATGGTGTAGGAGGTAAAGATGGCATTTTATACTTGCGCTTTAATAATACTGGTGCATCTATTGTCACATATATAGTACTTAATCTTATTGCTTTTAAGTCAGAATGTAACTGAATTAATTTTTCTTTTGTCCATCTTGTTGCTCTAATACATAGATCATCTGACTTAGGTTTAGGTTCTACTACACTTAGTTGTTCATATGTTGGAAGCCATTTTGGTAAAGTATTTATTTCAGTTACATCTAAAATAAACACATTTTGAATAATAATAGAAAATACAACATAAAAATACTATTTAATTATTTATATTATTATATAAATAATACATATATTATATGATATAATTACTTATAATTACTTATATCATTATATATATATA
>NW_006263952.1:300404-306245 GCF_000469605.1 Apis dorsata
TTATATATATTATATTTATTATATATCTTATATTATTATATAATATTAATATATTTATATTTACTTTCAATAAAACTTTCTCCTAATAATTCTTTTTCTATTATTTCATGTCTTCTTTGAGGATGTTCGCCATAACGCATTTGTGGTGCATATAATTCAGAAGATGGATTTGCATGTTCTTTAATAATATCACGTTTGAATGGTTGTGATTTTTCTTGATGTCTTTTATATAATTTTCTTAATTCTCTTCTAAGCTTATGTTTAATAGAATTTACTTCTTTATCTCTACGCAGAGATAAAAGATTTGTCAATCTATCTAAACGATCTTGAATTTTTTTTTGTTTTTCATATTCATATGATTTAGATATTTCATTCATTAATTCAAGTCTGTAATCCATTATTGCTTGAATTTCCTAAAATTTTATTATAAAATATCTTATTTTAAGATAAATTTAATTAATATAAATACTTTTATAGTAAAATATTTACCGATTCTCTAAATGCCCATTCATCTACTTCTAATGCATTTATTATAGCTGTTCTTTTTTTTATATTAGCCTGTGTATCCATAGGAGGCAAAATTGCTTCCCATGCTCTTTTTTTTCTTATTCTATTAATAATTTCTAATTCATGATTTCCAATTTGTAATCCATGATTCCAAGTTAAATGTACTATTGATAATACTTCAGGATTATGTCCTAAAAAGATATTGATTAATAATTAATTAATTAATAGAAGATATAAAATATATTTATATTATATCATATATTGATTAATAATTAATTAATCAATAGAAGATATAAAATATATTTATATTATATTATACCTAATTTAATTCTGTATGATGGTTCCCAAGGAATAGTTTGTGCTTCACTATCTCGATAATCTGTTTGTGTTCCTACATTTTTAAAAGCTTCTGACTTAGATGAAAAAGCGTAACATTGTTTTTGTGCATTTATTAATATATCATTTAGAATATCATGATTAAATCGTATAGGAATGTTTATATTTTGTGTTTTTGATACTAAAAATGGTACAACAGGTCGACGAAAACATTTGAAACTATTACAATATCCAATTTTATTTGATTTATGATGTCCAGCCATTATCCTATAAATATATTAGGTATATATAAAAGCATATGAATTTCTAATCATTTCTCAAATATATAATATATAAGAAAAAGAAATTAAAAAATTATAAGATTAGTTAATTATATTCTAAATTACTATTTATCATATTAACTTGCTTAAATTCTGCAATCCAATTTCCTTTTTTTACACTGTTACAATATTGTTCCTTCAAATTATATTTTAAATGTCTTTCTTTACTTTTACATATAAATACATTTTTTTGACATATATTCTACAAATTTATAATAATAAGAAATTATACAAGAATTATTTGATGTAGAAATGATATTACATAATAACTTACATCTACACAAGTTTTTTGTATATCAGACATTTGAAATTTTTGTTTATCATTATATGCAGGATATAAAGATTCTGTATACATGTAAATATATGAAAAAATCACCATTATGTAATTAATAATAAATATATTATAAACTATAACTTACGATTTAATATCTGTTTCTCAGACATGTTGTTTAAAATTAAATAATTTTATTTTATATATAAATTATTTTGATATTTTAATTTTAATCAATTAAGTAGTTTATAAAAAAACGTAATATTGTCTTAAAAAGGAAATATACATATATATATATATATACATATATTAATTGTTCAGGAAAAACTTGTGTATTAAATAGATATTGATCAAACACCTAACTTCAGCTTTTTAAAATGATATAATAAAATCTTAATTTATTATATTAATATTAAACAACTTTTTAATATATGATGATATATTTAAAAAAAATTATATTAATTATAATATATATATAATATACAATAATTAATAATATAATTTCATTATGATTATATTAAACATTATAAATATTTTGAAAAAAAATATTTTAGANTTTTTTATTTAATTAATATATATAATTATTTATTTTAAAAATATTAATAATTGAAATTTATAATGTAATTATTATTACAATGCTATTGTTTAAACTTTAATAATTTTATATATTCGTTTAAGAAAAAAACATTTTTTATAATTAAAATAAAATATAATAATTTATTATTTTAACGAATTAAATATTTTTTGTGCAAAATATATATATATATATATATATGTAAATAATAAGTAATTTATTTAAAAATTTGTTTTATAAAGTGGTTTAAAATATCCATTTCCATGTGAACCTAAATATTCAGACCAACTTTGATGCAAGGATATATTTTTACAGATTTGATTAGGTAACATATCTTCTGGACACATGCATTCTAATTTCATTCTATATATTGTCATTTGTCCAAGAGAAATTTTAAACTTTCCTTTATTGTTTGCTTCTTGATGTGTTTTATAATTAATACCTCGTTCATTTAAACATTCTTCAATAATGTCATCATTTTGTTTATATTGCAAATTTTTTTCTGAAAGCATTTTTTTCCAATGAATACAATTTAAGTCTTCTTGAATTAATATTATAGATGTTTCAGAGGATGGTAACCAAAATGTAGAAAATATTAAATCTATGGAAGTTACTCCTTTTGATTCTGAAATAGAGGGTAATAAGATTCCAGATAGTGGTTGTTTTTGTACACCATGTATTGAATATATTTGATTGCTTTTAGTTTTTATTTCTCTCTTTTTTTTTTGTTTTTTTAATTTTATTTCATATTTATGCTCTAATTCTAATTTTGGTTTAAAATTAGTCTCTTTTTTTTTATACCAATTTTTTATTAATTTTTTTTGTTTAAAATTTTTTATTATAGCATCTTCTGTCATTTTAATATTAGAAAACTTATAAGCATAAGTTTTTACATCCTAAAAAAAAAAAAAAGAATTCTTTGTGTTTTTTCTATAGAACGTATTTTTTAATAACAATTAGTGATATTACCATAGAATTAACTGTTTCTTTTGTTTTATTTATGTTATAATTAATTATTCTTTTATTTAATATTTTATTATTCTCATCAACATTTCTATTTTTTTTAATATTCAGAAAATCTGCAGTATTAAATGTTTCAAATTTATTTGTTTTATAATTAATATTATTCTTAAGCATGTTTTTTATTGAATGATTTTTGTTGTCAGGTTGATTGATAAATTTGAAATCTAAATTTGAATTACTTCTTTGTTCTCGTTCTTTATTTTCTTCTTGTTGATAATCTATTGACTCTTCTTGTAAATTAATTTTATTATTTTCATTATATAATATATCATAATCTTTAGTTTGTATATTATTTTGAATCCATTTATTCTCGTTTTTCAAAATATCATTTTGATTATTAATTGCAAATTTTTTATGTTCCATGTGTTGTTCAGTTTCATAATAATCTTCTTGTCTTTGTTTAAAATTTTCTTTATCTTCATAAATTTTCGATAATTGTTCAGATACAAAAGGAATATTTTCATGTAATTCTATTCTGGCATTCAAAGAATTATTATATTCTAAAAATTTCCAGTCTTCAGAAAAATATAATGATATACCAGGTGGTCCAACATGTTGGCTCAAGGCATATAAATTTGTAATTAGAGTAGAATTAAACCGTAGCTTACAAAGATCAGCATGTGATTCTGATATAAAATCTTCATTTTTTAAAAACTGATATTTTTCTTTAATTCCTTCGTAGTTTAAACAATCAACTGACCAATGTAAAAACCAATCATTTCCAAATCCTTCAACAGTAACAGATAAACCAGACATTTCTCTACTTAAACTATCTTCTATCGGTTTTTCTAATAAAGGTTTTCCGGTTTTTCCATCTATAATTGTTGCAACTGTGTAATAATATATTGGAAAACCTAAACCTATTTGATGTTTTACCATAAAATCTGGAATATTATCATCATTATAATAACCAGGAATAGGTATACTTATTACTTCAGAATTAGGTACTGTATAATTCCAAATAGGTTCAAAGGTCAATCCATTATAAACTATTATTGTAGAATTAAACATAGCAGCAACAATATCTTCAATTCCATCTAGTGTTACATCAACTAAAATTGGAGGTAATAAAGTTCCTTTTCCTGTATCATGATGTAATTTTCGTAATTTCTATAAATATATAATATAATATAATAAATTATTTATATATTTTCTTTGAATATTAAAGGAACTTACCAAATTGCCATATATTAAATTTACTTGAGAAATTATATATAATCCACTTGATTGTTTCTGACTGCTAGTAACAAGAATAAAAATATTTTCTCCATCAGGATGAATCAGTTTTTGAGGTGCTAGAAAAAGTTGCTCTGTATTTGGTAAAACTGAATTATGTATAATATTCCCATTGATTCCTGATATTATAAGAACTTCGCTAGTATGAATTTTCCTTGAATGTATAACATGTGATGCAATAATATCTCCAACATCATCTCCATTAATATCAGCAATAAATCTAGCATCATAAATATCTGAGAATTTCCATTCTTCTAAAATTGATAAATCTCGAACTGGAATTTCCCATATACTAGTCCCATTATAGCCATTAACTGCATGAAGTATTCCATTCCGACCACATATAATACAATCTTTAATTTTATCATTTGTTAAATCTAAATCACAATCAATTGAGAAAATTGCATGAGCTGTCCAATGTATCCAGAGTATATCTCCTGTTTTACCATTTAAAGCTAAAACTCCACCAAAACATGGAACTTGGCCATTAAAATATGATGTACAAGCATATTCTGGAATATTCATTATATCCAATCCTGTATGTCAAAATAATATTAATTTTTTATACATAATTACATTAATATCTATCATATTTTAATATCTTCATATTTTAAATCAGATATCAAATATTAAAATTAAATATATTATAAAAATGATATACCTTACAAATTGAAATATTTATTCTACAAAATCATAAGACTAAAAGTTAAAACCTGTAAATTAAGCTTTTAAATAAATCCTGATAAGTAAATAAAAAATAAGTGTGGTAAAATGTTTATTTATATATAAAAACCTGTACTAAATCCAATAATAATATCTTCAATTCCATCATCATTTACATCATTGCTTCTTATTGGAGATTCTGATGTTAATTTTGGCAATGATTTAGTCCATAAAATTTTTGATGTAAGAGATGTGCATGGTATTATATTAGATTCGTGTAAAGAATCTTTAAGATTATATGATAGCCAATTTTTTAAGATTGACATTGGTCCAGGTATTACATTTATAATATATATACATAATGTAGTTAAACTTAATAATATTATCAATGCTATAAATCCAAAACCAGCCTTATTTAAAAATCCATATGTTTTAAAATTATATGATTTTTTATATTTTCTATGAGGTGCCATTAAAGGCCGTTTAACTCCTCTATCATTTAATTTTAATTTATTTTTTCCATCTCTGATAAATACTTCATCATCAATATCTGTTAAATCTTCATCATAACTATCTCGTTCAACTAATTTAGGCAAAATTGCAGAAACAGCAGACATATTGATTATCTATAGAATTTTTATATTTTTAAAATATTTTGTTTTTGTAATAAAATCTAAGCTATTAATTGCTAATAATTTAATGCAATATAAATTTTAAATTATAAATAAAATATATTAAAAATTAATAATTTGTTATATTTCTAAATATTAATCATTATATATGAAAATATTTTCAAATTAAAATAAAAAATAAAAAATAAATTTATTAAAATAACAAAATTAAAAAATTTAAATAGAATGTAAAAAAATATTAAAATTTTAAAAGTTATTTAATATAATGTTTTTTTATAT
>NW_006263952.1:306661-306861 GCF_000469605.1 Apis dorsata
AAATATCAATTAAAATAAAATAATTTATTTAATAATAAATAATATGATAAAAATTATATAATAAAAAAATTAGAATAAAATTAAAATATATTTTTATTTACATACTCTAGAAATTTAAATTTTAGTTTTTACTTTTTAATTTTATTTTAAATATAAGTAATATAAATAAATAAGATTTATAAAGATGCGATTATTAAATT
>NW_006263952.1:307032-307256 GCF_000469605.1 Apis dorsata
ACATTTATTTGAAATATTTAAATAAAATATAAAGTTATATAAAAAATATAATATTGAAAAATTTTAATAATCTATATTTTTGATATAAAAATTTAAAGCATAAATTTTTTTTTTAAATAAAGAAATTATTTTAAAATATGTAATTAGTTATATGTAATATAATTAATAATATGTAAATATAACTTATTTAATAATATATAAAAATAATATTTCATTTATGATTT
>NW_006263952.1:307605-319103 GCF_000469605.1 Apis dorsata
TAAAATTTAATTATATATTTATTTTTAAAAAATAATTCTATATTTCAAATTTAAAAATTTAATAAACTCTTCTTTAATACTTATTTTAATAATATCTATATATTAAAATTTTAATAATATAAAAAATTTTTTTTAATTACAGCAATGTTTTAAATAAATTTTTAAAATGAATTATAGTTATCATTTGTTCTTTATAGGATATTAAATATATAGTGTTTCTTTACTTGATTGCCAACCAACTATAATAGATTAGATTCGTGTTTCTTCCTATGACCGGCAGCGTGTATCTACGGTACCGGTGGAAATTAGTTAATATAAAATGTCGTGCACTAAATTCCGTTTTTTATTTTATATCACATATAGTTGTTTATTTTTGAATCTTGTAAATGCAAATATTCAGACATCATCAAAAAATACTTTTGCAGAACAACTTACTGAAGAAAATTGGGATCGTATACTAATCGGAGAATGGATGGTGGAATTGTGAGTTGATTTGATTCCATGTCGTTAAATGATATCGTGTCAAAAATTATATTGCAAACACATTTGTATAAATTTGTATATATTTTGATATTTCATTTGAAATTTTATGATATCATTAATTTCAAATATTTGCCATGAATTTTTATTAAATTAAAAATATAGATTTATAAAAAATATTTTATTGAAAATTATAATGTTAAATATTTTATATTTTAATTTATATAATAATATAATTGAATATTTTGCGATTTAGTTATGCTCCATGGTGCCCTGCTTGTAAAGCATTGGAACCAATTTGGGAACATCTTGCTTCACAAAAGAAGAATCTAAATATTAATGTAGCAAAAGTTGATGTAACTGATTCTCCAGGACTTAGTGGAAGATTTATGGTTACAGCTTTACCAACAATATATCAGTAAGATTTTTTATGTTATAAGAATAATTTGATAATAAATACTTATAATTATTTTTAATTAAATTTTAATGTTTTCTTTAGTGTTAAAGATGGTATATTTAGGCAATATAAAAGCCCTAGAGATAAAGATTCATTGATTGAATTTGTATCTGAAAAAACTTGGGAAAAAATTGAACCAATTCCTGGTTGGAAGAGTCCAACTTCTATTCAAATGTCTCTTATTAGTCAATTCTTTAAAATGTCACAAGTATTAAGGGTAAAGACTTTTATAAAAAAATTAATAAAATTGATTTAAATTTTAAATATATTATAAGATCAAATTGTTCTTACAGGGAATACATAATAAACTTATGGAAGATTTTGGATTACCTACATGGGGAAGTTATTTAATTTTTGCTATTGCTACTATTGTTTTAGGTGCAATATTAGGATTGGTAAGCTTGAATAATATAATTAAATTATTTGAATTTAAATTAATATAATTTTTACTTATAGTTTATTGTCTGCTTGATCGATTTTATATATCCACCAAAACCTGTGATGCTTCAAGACAAAAAGAAACAAAAAGAAGGATCAGGAGGATTTATGCAAGAGAAAAGTATACAAGATGAAGAAATTGTTAAAAATGTTAAAGATGATTTAGTAGATGAAGAATCTGAACAAGAAGGATCAGAGACAGAAGAAAAAGAAAAAGATGTAAATAAAGATTCCAAAACTGAACCAAGCAGTCCAAATGTTCGTAAACGTAAGCCACGTAAAGCTGATTAGACATACTAATTTCTTGTATGTACATATTTAACATCTGGAGAAAATGATAAACGATATTTAACAGTTTGTAATATTAATTTGTTTTGATAAATGAAGACAGTGACAACAATACATGAATATTCTATTTGACAAAAAATTGTGAGAGTTCATGCAAAGAGATAAAAATAGATTTCATTATTAATTTATAGTTATTCGAAATATGTAAAGTATTTTCAAATGTGACAGCAAAACTATAATATTGCATAAAAAAAACTTTAAATGCAAAATTAACTAACCTCAGGTATCATTTTAACATTATAGAATATTAATTATAATAAATAGTAAAATAATAAATAAAATTTGAAATGCTTTATATATAAATTTATAATACCATTGCTTGCAAACACAAATAAACTTTTTTTGTGTTAAACATCGCGCGACACAATAATTATTATATCACTATTATTTTGATTAAACTTTTTACAGTTATTATAAAATGAGAAAGATGGTTATTTTTTCAATCATATGGAACTACTTTTTTTTGAATAACTTTGATATAAATTTGCATTCAAACATTTAATAACATAACTAATTGTAAGTAATTAATATATTTTTTTGTACAAATTTTTTATTTATAAATTTTATATATCATACTGCAAGATAAATGAACAATTATGTATTATTTATATATTCACTCTTATACATTCTTATTCTTCTAATACAGTGATATAAAATATTTGTTTTCAAATTGTAAAAATGCTCTTAAGAATTTATAATTTAGATAAATCTAAATAGCTTTAAAATTTTTTATATGATTGTATGCATTTTTTGTTTTTTCTATGAAATTAGAAATTTTGTATACAATACTAACTACACTTAAAAGAAAAAATTGAGTTTAATTATTTTAAGAAATTATGTTAAAAAATAAATAATAAATTTTTATATAATAATATAATAACTATATAACTAAATTACTGATAAATTTTGTAGTATTAATTAATCATTATATTTTCTTTTATATTTTTTAATATAAAAAATAAAGATATCAATATAACAACAACTTTCTAATTGTAAATAATTTTTAATAACTATATGTAACTATCCGTATTAAATTTTTATAATATTTATTTGATACAAAACAAAATTTTAGATTATTGTATACATATATAAAATAAACATTATACAATAAATATTAAATCAAGTCACAAACATAAGTGTAATAAAATATATAAAATATATTGCATTTATATATAGTATTAGTTATATTGCATCAATATTTTTATATATTTATGAATAATTTATTAATATATTGTAATTATTTGATAATTATCAAAATGTCTTCCATATATATTACATATTTCTATTCTAAGAAAAATAACTATAAATATACTATATTAACATTTTGTTCTATTTTATTATCATGAATTGATTATTTCGTGTTAAGTTTCAGACAGATTTATATTCAAGTAATTTTTATTATTATATATTTTTAAATATAAATTACATTTTTAAATAAAAATTTTATGTGAAGATTATATTTTTAATTAAGTAATATAAAAGTTGTAATGCTAACTGCCTAATAAACGTATTATGTAATAATTATATTTTATTTATAAAAATTCATTAATTAAAAATTTTTTATTAATGTTTATCAAATATTACAATAAAAGATGTATATAAAGTAAATATAGATAGTATACTTTAAAAAAAAAATATAGACTTTATTAATTATATTATTTGTATAAAAATTTTATACAATTTAATTATAATACAATTACTAGTAATTAATCATTATATTAACATAATTAATATAATATAAAAGTAAATTATTTTTATTTTTAAATAAAAAATATAAAATCAAACATTCTGTATAACGGAAATGACGTTGAAATAATTTAAAAATTTTATTTTATTTAATTAAACTAATAACATGCACATGTATTATGTTTTGATTTACACTTTATAAAATTATATTCATATTTTTTTATGAAATATAAATTTTAGGATTGTAAATGTTATATAATAAAATATAATAAAAATTTATGCGCATGCGTCATGACACGAATCGAAATCATAATTATACACTTTTATTCTTTACTTATATATACACGAATACGAGACGCGTGTTAGAGTTAACCTCAAAAATTATATCTGCGACCACGTTTGGAAAGGTATGTTAATTTAATATTATAAAACTAAAAAAATACATATATATTTTATATTATATTACTTTATAAATAATACTTTATAAATTATTTTATAATTAATGAATATCAATAAAAATGTTAAATTATATTAATTAAAATAGATATAAAAAAAAAAATTAAATTTGAAATAATTTCAATTTTAATAGTACAATTATATACATAAAATATTAAATTATATTAAATTATATGCAATATATACATTGAATTTATTATATTTTTTAATGTTTTTTAAAATTAACAATTTATTTATTACTTTAAATAAAAATTATTATTTTAAATTATTATTAACTTTTATTCATAAAATTTAGTTACATTTTTAATTTCTTTTTATTTCTTATTTACAGTAAATCTATATATTAAATAACATAATAATGACTAAAACAAATATGGTTAAAAACATGAAAAAACGATCAGCAAGTGAATTTGAGGCAATTGAAAAAAAAACAGAAATATCAGGAAATTTTAATAAAAATCATAAGAAAAAGAAACTAGAAAATGGAATAGTACAAAATGGACAAACAAATCAACAAGTTAAAAAGGACATACCTAAAAAATTCAAAAATGAAAAGAAAAAAAATCATGATTCAAAAGTTGTTCAAGATTGTAATATAAAAGAAATAACTGAAAATAATCCACAGAAAAATAAAAAACAGATATCAAATAAAGAAAATAAATTAGAAATATTAAAAAAGAGAGAAGAATATCGTAAAAAGCGTAAAGCAAATAGGCAGATGAAGCATGAAATAAATCGTAATTTATCTGTTGAGGAAATAAAAAAGAAAATTCAATTAATAGAAGCTCGACAAAATCTCACAAAAAGTGCTAGGAGAAAACTAGCAGCACTTAAAAAAAGATTAAGAATGGAAGAAGGAGTAGATAAACCTAAACAAATTATAAAAAAAGAGACAGAAAATATAAAAAGTGAAAAATCAATAGAATTTGTTAAAAAGAAACAACTACAAAGCACTGAACAAAAAAAAAAATTGCAAGAAAAATTAGAGATTAAGTCAAATGAAAATAAAAATAAAGATGTTAAACAAAATAAGACATTAACATCTTTAAAACAAAAAAATGAAGATGATGATGATAGTGATGAAGATAAGGAAGAAATTGAAATAGAAGATGAAGATGAAAGTAATATAGAAGATGAGGAAGAGGATGATGATGAGGAAGATGAGGAAAATGAGGAAGATGAGGAAGATGAGGAAGATGAGGAAGATGAGGAAGAGGAGGAAGAGGAAGAGGAAGAGGATAATGATGAGGATGATGATGATGATAATGATGACGATGACAATGATGATATAGAAGAAAAAGATGAAAAAAATGAGAATAATAAGCAACATGAAGATAATAAAATTAAAAAAAGTATGCAAGATTTAAAAGAAAAAGGAAAATCTATAAATATAGAGGAAGAAAATAAAAAGAAAAGATATGTTCTTTTCATAGGAAATTTACCATATAAGTAAGAACATGTATTAAATATTAAATAAATTCTTTATATATATATGTATTTTTATATTATATTTATATTTTTATATTTTAGTATTACTAATGAGGAACTTAAAAAACATTTTTTGACTAAAGTCAATCAAATAGTTGATATTAGGATACCTAAGAAAGATGCAAACACAGCACGTGGATTTGCTTACATTGAACTGGCCAATAATACAGATTATGAGGTATGTTTATATTGTAATTCATTTATTTTGAATATTAGAATCAATTATCTATGTATACATAGTTACATATTATTATACTATATTATTATACTTATTTATTAACAGAAAGCACTTTCACTCAATCATTCATTTATTAATGGGAGAAGGATAAACGTGCAATATTCTGGAAGCAACAAAAAAGTAGGTGTT
This sequence comes from Apis dorsata, assembly GCF_000469605.1. NCBI lineage: Eukaryota > Metazoa > Arthropoda > Insecta > Hymenoptera > Apidae > Apis > Apis dorsata. The sequence goes on from NW_006263952.1 coordinate 313,326, forward strand.
GTTAAAAATTTTAAATTGCATGCTCTACAAAAGGCAGGAAAATTAACAGGTGGAAATAACAGAAACATTCAAAAACATGCTGGAAATAAAGGAAAGCAAAATATGCGAATGACAAAAACATAATCAATAGAATTAATTTGAAATAAATATTTAAATTTTAACTTCATTATTTCCCTATTTTGACATTTAGAATTAAGCTTTTTTATGTAATCAAGATTTATTCTTAATTGTAACATTCACATATTGGATAATATAGATAAAAAATTTATCTACTAGAAGTTGTACAGTTTATTTATATTGTTAACCTAACATGTATATGAAATCTTCATTTATTGGATACATGTTTATTAGAACAAAAGTTTTAAACTTCACATGTTTACATAACAATACGTTGTTATAAAATTATATGCAGTTCATAGATAAAAAATGTCATTTTTTGTGACAATTTTAGTATTATATACTAAAACTGAAGAATTATCTTAATTTATATTAAGGGAGGTTAGAAAAAAATTTTGATAATTTAATATTCATACAAAATATGTCTAAATCAGAAATAATATATAAAATAGTACAAGATGAAATGAATAATTCTTTAGATTTTGAAGCGACGATTCCATGGACAAAAGAATTAACAGAGGTACTTAATTCTTAAATTGTTGTAATACGTATTTTATAATTGAATATATTCGTAGAATATACGGAAAAGAATGATATTTTTATGTCCTAGGAGAATTTACCTGATCATATTATCTTTCCAAAAGAATTAAATCTATTTTTGAGAAATCGAATTCAGGTAATCGAAATAAATTCTGTTTATGCAATTATAATTATTTTTAAAAATAATAATTATGTAATACTTTGAATATATAAAATAATTCATTTAATTTCATTATAAAATTTCATATAAATTCTATATAAAATTAAATTAAATATGAATAATTTTTATTAAATATAAATAAGTATAATAGGATTTAATTACTGAAAATGGTTGTTTGCGACGAGCACTTGAAGAAATGGAAGAAAAAGTACGAAAAAAAGAAATCGTAGAAAATGGACAATCAATAATTTTAGGAAAACCGAATGAAATAGCAACTGCGAAAATTATTGAGCTTAGCAAAAGATGTAGAGAACAGACTGCAGAAATTGAAGTTCTGAAGTCTAAATGTAAAAATCTTGAAATTCATTTAATTAATAAAGAAACAGAATTAGAAAATGAGCGACACGAAAGAAGGCATTTGAAAACTGATGACTCCTCTCAGCAGAGTGAGTTATATTAAAGATTTTTCAACTGCACACAACATTTTTACACTATTACTTTCCTCTATTATTATTCCATCATGATCGAGATATAGGATGGTATCCTTGACAAAGGTACCAAAAATAATTTGCCGAGGGAAGATGAGGATCGAATGAAACATTTACTCGAAAAATTACAACTAACTCAAACGAAACTATATGAATCTAAAAATAACTGCATCAGTCTTAAACAAGAGATTAATAAATTGAATAAGGTATTTTATTTAAATATCTTATTGGAAATTGTATGGGAAAAAATGAAGTAAAGATACTTTTAAAGCTGCAAATATAGTTATTATATAGCGAAGTTGGTGAAAATATGAATTTGAATAATTTATCGAATCAATCCGGATGGCGTGGAAGAGCTGAACAGATTCATCTGTTACATCAAAAAATAACTGAACTGCAATCAAAATTATCGGAATATGAAGGAACGCAAAAAATGTCTATTGGTATTAAAATAAAATTTCTAAATTTTAGATTTCTATTGATAAAATTTATATTTTTTCTTAGTATCCGTAGAACGAAAAAATTTTGAGAATCTTCGAAATGTTGAAAAAGAAAGACGGCGTCAAATTGAAGATTCAGTAAAGCAACTTCGACAAACGGAAGTCATTGTTGAAGAATATAGAAGAAAATTAGAAGCTTCAAAAGCAAGAATAAAAGTATTAGAACATGAATTGAATATTACAAAAGGAAACATTGCTATATTAAATGAAAAAAGATCTCACGATATTCATTTAATCGAGACACTCAACGTAAGTATTCGATGATATTGAATTATTCTTTCTTTTATATTTAATGAATTTTGTAGAATCGACTTAAAACTACCGAAATAAAACATGAAGAACGCGAGACAGATACAAGAAACAAATCAGAGAAGATTGAACGTGAGTACACGAACTTAAAAAATGATTTACAGTCAGCACAACTTCAAATTGATCGGTTGCGTAAAAAATTAGAAGAACGAGAAATCGAAATAGATAAATTGAGGTGATTTATTTTTAGAAAAAATAAAAAGTATAAACAGATTTTTATAAAAATGTGTTATTAATTTTAGGAATGGAACAGTCCCCAATATATGGGAGATTAAATCTCGAAAAATTACGCAACCTGAAATATTTTTAAATAATTTTAACAATAATACTTCTCCTCATACCGTTCGAAGTACATGCGAACCTAACGAGTATGTAACTTTAGCTCTTGCCGCTGAGGCTGAAAGAGAGAGATTGTTGGAATTAATAACAATACTTAATAGACGACTAGATAAAGAAAGAAATGACGCTGATATTCTTTCTGTGAGTCTTCTACAATATTATTTATATCCTTATCTCTTGATTGAATTTCTAATCAGATGAATTATATGTAGAATATCTTACGTAATGAAAAACACAAATCGGCAAAATTAGAGTTAAAAATTCGAAAATTGGAGACAGAGAAAATAGGAATTGTTAAGATCGATACTGGATATAGAACAAAATTACCAAAATTATCAAAAACTAGTGATAAATTAATGGATACAGAACAAATGCGGCTTAAGTAAGCAACAGAAAATATGTAAATATAAATTATCTAAAATACTTAAGCTTTATCTAATAATTTTTGATAAATTTTAAATAGAATGGAATTATTGCAAGAAGAATGTCTCGCATTGAAAGCTAGATTAGATGCTGTGCAAAAAGACAAAGTTGCCGATCTTGCGACTTATAAACAAATGTTTGAGGAAGTCAGAAAAATTTTTTATGAAGCCTACAGGTATTTATGAATAATAAATCAAAAAGCAAAAATTATTAAAAGAATTATTATATAAATTTTTTTTTTAGGAGCAAATCATCGGTTCCCATTGGCAGTCGTTCAACCATTACAGTTTAATTAAAATCAAAAACTTTTTTGAATGATGTGTTTATTCTAAAATAAAATACATTCTATACTTTAATTAAACGATGAAAAATTTATCATGATGAAATAAAACATGATATTATTAGTAAATCATGAATTGATCAGCGATGCCTATTGTTAGTTCCTTCCGATCGGAATTGTGTAAGAACTACAAAATCGTGTATGATGATGTAACTAGGACACGAGATAAGGTGCAACGCACCACGTAAACGCGCGTGACATCGTCAAAGCAACGGTTCCGTTTCTGTCTTTTATTATTTTTTTCTTTTCCTTTTTATAGAACCTGTGTTTACTCTGAACCAGCATTAACTATTACTATTGATATCGCTCGTCAGTTTTCACTCCATGGATTTATAATTATTTTTTTCCAAAAATTTTAAAAAGTGAATTGACGGTCAAGTATAATTTTTTTTTATATTTTTTTTTTCTACCTTCTTTCTTTTTTATAAAAAAAAAAGAACTTTAGAATTGAATACTATTTCATCAATTATATTTCATGCGAAACTTATATATTCTTAAATATATAACTTAAAATCTTGATGAACTAAATTTTCTGATGAAGTTCGTATTATTCTATATTATTCTCAAGTAATTGTTTAAGTAAATGTATTAATTGTATTGTCTTGAGTATAGAAATATCTTTCATAAGAAAATTCAGCTCAGGGCGTTCCAATCGGTGGTAAGCTCAAGCATACAGGTGCGAGCTTACAGGTGTTGGCGCTTCTACCTGATAAGAAGCATACCCGTGACGTCAGATCAGCACAGGTAGAGTATATGAGTCGAACCGGAGAGACATCCACGTCACTCGTTCTTGAACCTCTTCGTTCGTTTGTTCTGCAAAGAGTTGTTCGTCAGTTATTAACTTTCTCGTTAGTTCGTTGCGCGCCCCTTTCACTATTTCTGACTTCACTATCCCTGATTATTTTTTTCATACAATAACGTGAATCGAGAAGAAGCTTTAAACGGAATGTATGTTCATCCGGAAGTCTAGCGTGATCAGTTATGATTTTGGAACCAGGGGTACCTATTAGGTAAGTCGTTGAGTTGCTACGAACTTTATCTTCATGTAAATTAATTTAGTGTTTTTTTATTGTTATAACAAAAATCGTAAAAGTAAAAATTAGTGAATATATTTGAAAGCTGTTCGTATAGAAAATTTAGAAAAGAAAAAAATCTTGTTTCGTTGAAGGCGTTCATATCTATTGCCGCTGAAGTTCCTGCGACCTCAAGTATTTACAGCTGGAATTCTTCGTGCCGAGGTCTTTTCATGTGTAAATTCCAGAGATATTGCTAGTAGAGAATACACGACGTTGGTTTCACGCTTGAAATAATGATTATGTAACTATGGGCATTGGTAATGAAACATTTTACAACGACCCCGATAACGTTGTTGAATTTTTCAGGTATTTAAGATACTCGTTCCGTGACACTGTCTTTAGAACAAATTTTTGATAAACAAAAACATTGCATATTAGGAAATCTCAATTATTATTTATAAATTCATCTTATTTTTATCTTAATGATACTATTTTCATAAAATATCGTATATAATATAAAAAATATATAGAATTAAATGAACTAAATAGATTTATCCAATTAATTATGGAACAATATTAATTGACGATTATGTCAGAACATTGACATTGGTAATAATATTGTTACAATTATAATTGAAATTAAATGTATACTATATTTATTTAGAAGATTACAATATTAGGAAGAAAAAATCTCGGAATCATATATTTTTTAAATATTCAATTTTTATAAATAAAATAATAATAAATAAAATATTTTACATGTTAATAAAACTATACTTTTTTACAAATAGACATGCAATTAAGAAGATAACGTGAAACTCATTAAAGTTGGTAAATAGGCTACGATGAAGCATAGGGGATCAGTATATATGATTTGATTTCATTCTTTTTTATCTTTTTAAGAATACTTTTTTTAGGATTGAATTAATATTTTACATTTATTTCATCATTGTACCTAATTTATAGATTGTTTGAATACTATATAAAAAAATTCTAGGATTTTTGGTAATACCTGTACGAGTCAACTCGTTATCGCTTTTATCGCGTTGTCTACTGATAACATGTAATCGGTGGCTTCTCTCAAAGGTGATATTCGATATTTGTCGTCAGATTTAATAAATGTATGTTTTTATTGATTCTTTGGGTAATAGAAGAATATTTAAAAAAAAAGGATATAATACATATGTAAGTAATTATTGAAGATGTTCGTTTCATTATACAATTTTATCTAGTTTTCTTTTGTGCAAGGAAAAGTAACATAAATTTCGTTATGATATCATACTTATAACTTACTTATAATTTATAATATAATTAAAAGATTTTTATTATTTTGTTAAAATCTAACACATTCTTATATTATTTTTTAAATTATTGATTATAATTAAAATATTATAAAATTAATGTTTATTGATTTTTAAATTTGTTTTGATGATTACAATTTTGATTATAATATTTATATATATAATATTAAAAAAAATATATTTATAATATTTATAATATAAATATAATTAAAATATAATATAATTATAAAATATAATATAATATA
>NW_006263952.1:319539-337649 GCF_000469605.1 Apis dorsata
AGTTTCTTAAAGTTAGAAAAATATCATCTAAATAAATGAATAAATAAAAATACTATAATCTATCTTGATTATATCTTAAATTTTTTATTTTTATTTATTTTATTCTATTTAGAAATTATTATTTGTGAATTATAATAAGACATGTAATTACAAACATTATCTTATTACTACAATATTAATAATCTACAATAATTTAAATCATATTATAATCTTATATATTTTCAATTTTTATCTGATACTTAAGCATTTATTAGTCCTTTTTAAATTCTTTAAATTAAAGAATATTTTTAAAATTATAAAATAATTATAAATTTCCATTATGTGATATCTGATAACAATTATCAGTACAATGAATTATTTAAACTTATCTCGGATTGATAGAATTATCGATCAATTCAAAGTTTGACTCTTCGTATCATATGTTTTGACATTAAAATTTATTACTAAGTTATATCGTAATCTTTAAACTGCATAATCGTTCGATTAAATCTTGATTTGCAGTTTAATGTATTTCTAGACTACATTCGAATGTACGCATCAGAATGAAGAAGAAAAGGAAGTGTTAACAACTCATGGCACGAGCTAACGCACGGAGGTTATGTTTACCGCGCAATCAGGTGGCAACGCTAAAGAGGAAGAAGTTGCTCACACCTCCCTGATAACAAGCAAAGCTACTATACTCATATTATATTCCATCACAGCGATACTTTCTATCTCTTAGCATTTTCTTTTGCATATCCGGATCTCTTCTGTTAACATTCAATATAAGTAGCTACATAAATCAAATTTCTTTTATATGAGTAATATTAAAATTTTATATTTTAACAAGATGTTTATCTACGGTTTATTTTTTGAAATTCATTATGCAATTTCATTATTTGTTACAATGTTATATATATTAAATATATATTGCTTATAAAATTTAAAGTTTTTAGGATATTAGATGCAACAAGGCAAAACTTCAAATGAAGAACAACGACGAAAGGCGCGCGCTATAAAGAGAGCTATCCATCGACAGTATGGTTATAATAGACACTGTCATGGAGTTGCTCTCTTTGTAGACACTGCTATGTTCAACGATTATCGACAATAAAAATAGAAATTTAAAATTATAGAAATTCATTAATTTATTGAATTATCCTATTATCCTATTATCAATGTTTAAATGAAATTATTTTTTTTTATATAAAATTTTTTCGATTATCTTCCATAATAAAGAGAATTTAATATTTTTATTGTTAAAAACAATATGTTATATATATAATAACATTTTAATTACCTTTTATTTTCTTTATTTACATTTGTTTTTTCTCATAAACTAAGTTTTAAGTTTTTAAAAATTTTTACATTGTAAGATTTACGTATATTAACACATACATTTAAAAAATCAAAAATCAATATTATATTATTATTTAAGTTATATTTTTTTTATTTTTTATTCTTTAATTTATCCTTTTTTTTTCTAGTTTTTAATGTTTTAAACGCAATTCAAATAATTTCATTAATTTTTAGTATATAATGATACACGATAGCAAAGCATGTACAATTAAAAAATTTTTTCATTGCTTCGTGAGATCTATAAAACATAACAGGCACCAGACAGCAAACATAAGATGTTAAATCTGTGATATATTAACTGTGATATCGTATAAGCTAATATAACTCAAAAAGACATTTGCGTTTCGAAAATTGTAATGTCAAAATCATAAATAATTTTATTTGAAGATTGTGATAAATGATATTATGAATGTATAGTTTATATAATAAGAAAAAAAATAATAAATATTTGCTTATTTATATAATCATTTTTTTTAAATTATCATGTTTTTTGAAATTAAGCATATATATGTATGAAAATATAAAAATTTAAATAAATATAAATACAATATATTTACATAAAATATAAATAAATATATATATATATGTATATATATAAAATAGAAAAACCAATTTATATATAGCAATATATATAAAATATACATATGTTATAGATATAAATACAAAAATAAATTATAAAGAAATATAAATTAAAAAAAATTTGTAATCTTTTTTTTCAACACTTAATCAGCATTATCGTTTCTTTAAAAAATATTCAAACTTGTGATATACTGTTATCGACAACAAATTGAACTTATTAATGGTCTTTGATTAGTGGCACCATCTTTTCAATATACGGAAGTTTTTTATATTATCGACAATAAAATAAATTGTTTGTTAACAAAAAAGTCAATAATTTTTATTTTTAAACTATATAATAAATATAATAAATAGTGATTTCTCTATACATATCACAAATGAGAATAGATCTGATATTTGACGGAATTAGCATCTTATGATCTGAAATATCGATCGCATTGAAAGTTATTTAATATGCTTTCTACGATTGAAAATAATGATATTAAATTATATTCAATTCAATCACAAAAGTTAATAAAGTCAACACAATTTAAAAATCTTTCGTATAGCATAACATTACTCTCTAGTACTTTCTTAAGACTGTCTATATAGTTACTTACATCATGTGTCACTGTCAGCCATTTTGTCCAACATGCTGGCAATTTTAGTGATTGTATACAAAATTAATACAATATAAAATTAATATAAAATTAATATATATTTTTAAACCATAATCATTTATGATATAACTTTTAATAGCATGAATTTCTAGTTAAAATTATTTAATATTTTTAGATTCTAATTATTAAATAATATCATGGATATATAGATAAAAAATTTTTAATCATTTAAAATGATTAATGAATTTCATTTTATTTTGTATTTTTACATGTTCCATTTTTTTTTGTTAATATATGATGACTAATATAATATAATTTGATAAAGTATTAATCAAATTAATAGTATAGATTTTTCACTAGGAATATAAGTAAATTGTAATCTAATATTACTACCAATCTTATTAGAAATAAATTAATTATATTTTTCTTTTCTTGGTATTTGATAGCAAATATAATTATACAATATTTGATATAATGAAATTATAATTAGTTTTTAATTTAAAAAAGAGATATTTAAAACGTTATATTTAAGAAACACAATTTATAAATGACCATATTGTATATATAATTACTTTGCATACCATATTACATATATATACTACGTAACACATGAAGTTGGCACAAAATGGATGCTGCTTGCAAATATATCAGTTTCAATTAAACATCGATTTACAAAATGGGAAATCAATTAGTCGGTATTGCGCCTAGTCAAATATTTCCAGTAGAACATTATTTGACGGATCATAGTGATTTATTATTCGACATAAAGTAAGTATTTTGACTTAATATGAATAATTATAAAAGTGATAAACTCAACATATTCTTCAATTTTTCATCAATCTATGTTTGATAACATATTTAATATGAATTAAAATATTTTGATAAGATCTCTTAATAAAAAAAAAAAAATTATATTATGATATATTTCATATAAATCAAAATTATATCACATATAATATGTATAAGGAATAATTATATATTTTTGTTTTCTTATAATTATTTGTGCATATAGCTTAGGAAGTACTAGATTTTTTAAAGTGGCTCGTGCCAGAAGTCAAGAAGGTCTTATAGTAATTAAAGTTTTTGCTATTCATGATCCAACACTTCCATTGTCTACTTATAAAGAAAAACTTGAAGAAATTAGATCTAAATTAGCATCTGCTGTAAATTGTCTACCTTTTCAAAGAATGATTGTAAGTATATTTATATGATATTTATATTATAATATTTATGTTATGTAAATTATAATAATTTTTATTATTTATAATTATAAATAATTGTTTGTATAAGCTCACAGAAAAATCAGGATCAATAATGAGAGAATATGTGAAATATTCTCTTTATGATAGAATTAGTACTAGGCCATTTTTAACAAGTATAGAAAAGAAGTGGATTACCTTTCAAATTTTGTATGCTTTACATCAAGCTCATAAGGTAAACTAATATTTATAAAAGTTTTGAAATTAATCAAGTTAAACAATTTCAGATATTATGAAATAATTTTTAATTAATTAAATATGTTAAAATTTTTCTATTAAATAATGAATATAAATACAATCCTGTAAATATAAATATATATGTATATAAATATAAATGTACTTCCTTTATAAAATGTATAATAACAAATTTAAAATATTTTTTAATATATAGTTTGGAGTTTGTCATGGTGATATCAAACTAGAAAACATTATGATAACTAGTTGGAACTGGATTTTACTCACAGATTTTGCAAGTTTTAAACCAACTTATTTACCTGAAGATAATCCTGCAGATTTTTCATATTTTTTTGATACTTCTAGGAGAAGGTACATGTGCAAATAATATTTTTTTTTTTTTTTTGATAATTATTATCTTTAATTTATTGTGATAAATTCAATTATTATTTCAGAACATGTTATATAGCTCCAGAACGATTTGTGAAAACATTATCTTCAGAGTTAAACAATACATTATTGTTATCAGAACAAGAATTAAAGACAGGTGATTTACATCCAATGATGGATATTTTTTCTGCAGGCTGTGCATTAACAGAATTATATAATGAAGGACATTCACCATTTGATTTTTCTCAATTATTAGGTATGTATAAATTGTATATAATATTATTGTATTATATTAAAGAATTGTGTTATTATGATATATCAAGCATATAGAAACAATGAATATTCAGTGAGTAAGCATTTGGATACAATAGAAGATCCTGGAATACGCGAACTCCTTGCATCTATGCTAGAAAGAAATCCAGCAAATAGAAAAAGTGCTGAAATTTATCTAGCTCAAGCTCGTGGAACAGTATTTCCAGAATATTTTTATTTATTTCTGCAACCATATATGCTTATTTTCTCTGCTGCCCCAATTTTATCTCCTGATGAAAAAATAAATAGACTTAAAAAAGATATTGGTAATATTATTAATATTTTAAAAGCAGAAGAAAATAAAAAAGTAAAAGCTGATATAAGAAATATGGAGGTTAAGATTGATCAATTTGAAAAAAATATAGAATCAACTAAAGATGATTCTGGTCACAGTGAAGATAATACTATTGTAGAAGTTGATAGTGATCAAAGTTTTGACAAAACTGATATGAATCAAACTGATTCAAAAACTGTTTCAAAAGAAGATTTTAAATGTGAAAATCAAAGAAATCAGCAATCAGAAATTAAATTAATTGAAAATCAAAATCAAAAAATGGATTTAAAAAATGAAAAGAAAGCTTTATCTTCAGAACCTGTTGAAGGATTAGTTATTATTACTCAACTTGTTACTTCATGTATAAGAGGTTTGCATCATTCTCAATCTAAATTACAAAGTTTAGAAATATTACTTGAACTTGCTGAAAATACATCAGATGAAACAATATTGGATAGAATTTTGCCTTATATTGTAAGTATTTTATAAGTATTATATTAAATTAATAATTTCAATATTAATAACAAAAAAGTTTATCTAATGTTCATCATATGTATAGTTTCATTTAGTTCATGATCCTGCTCCAAGAGTACGAGTATCAGCTATACATACTTTGACAAAATGTTTGCATCTTGTAAAATCAATTCCACCATCAGATGTTAACATTTTCCCAGAATACATTTTACCTGGTTTAGCACATATCACACAAGATGAAGCTGTAATTGTCAGAACTGCTTATGCAGAAAATATTGCACATTTAGCACATATTGCATTAAGGTATTTAGAGAATGCTCATTTATCTAACTTAGGTAACAAAGAAGGTCCAAAACCAAGTTATGATAGTGAACTTCAAACTTTGCATGAAATGGTAATTAATTTTTTATTATAATATTTATATATATATATATATAAAATATTATATTTTATTTTATTTTATTAATACTTATTAATACTTATTAATTACTCATTAAAATTTTATATTAAAATATTTAATATTATTAGGTGCAACAATCTGTATCCATGTTATTAACAGATCCTCAGAATTTGGTAAAACAAACATTAATAGAAAGTGGAATTAATAAATTATGTGTATTTTTTGGAAAACAAAAGGCCAATGATATTTTGCTGAGCCATATTATTACTTTTTTAAATGATAAAGAAGATAAAGAGTTAAGAGGTTCTTTTTTTGAATGTATTGTTGGTGTAGCTGCTTATGTTGGTTGGCATAGTAGTCCTATTTTAATGCCTCTTCTTCAGCAAGGACTAGCAGATCCTGAAGAATTTGTAACAACAAAAGCTATTAATGCAATGGCAACTCTCACAGAATTAGGTCTTTTACATAAATCTGCTCTTTATCAACTTTTATATGAAACTATGGTTTTTTTAGTAAGTTAAAATTTAATAATATTAATTATTAAAAATTTATTTTAGAAATAGCATGCCAATGATTTTGATATTGATATTATATTATATTATATTATATTTAATTGCGAAATTCAATAATAACCATTTTTTTTTATCTTGAAAATTGTAAGAAATTACTAATTAAGTTATAAAGAAAAATTATTCAGAATAATGTTTTTAATAACATATATATCAAAGATATAATGTATCAAAGTCATTAGCAAGATTAATTACTAAGAATTGTAATTGTTAATATAAAGTATTACGAATTTAAAATATTCCATAGGTACATCCAAATTTATGGATAAGACATGCAACTGTTGGATTTATATCTGCAGCAGCACGAACACTTAATTTAGTAGATGTTCAATGCAAAGTTCAATCAATGATACAACCATATTTAAAACATCCATTAATTCAAATAGAAAAAGAAATTTTATTATTAGAGGCTTTAGTACCTCCTATCCCAAGAATTGTTTATGACTCTGTTGTAAAATATAATGATATAGAAGAATTATTTCAAAGTCTTGAACAGAGACAAGTTGCACGAACGAAAACATTACCAGGAATGGTTCCACAATATAGTGAAACAAATAATTCATTACGAAATGTAAATTGTAAATTTTATTCATAAGCATATTTTATTTTTTTCGAGAAATTTAAACAAAGTTTTTAGCTTTTCAGACGATTAAGTTCAGAATCAATGACTGAAATTGTTGAAGATCAATTAATAACAATGAAGCCACATTTAATGAAAATTAATAAATATCGAAATTCGGTAGATGCGAAGCTGAGTACAACTAAATCAATGGAAGGAAAGTTAGAATTAAATACTATGAAAGACAAGATAAGACATCATATAATAATATTATATCCCGATACAAAATCCGATTTAGGTCTTCCACCATTTAAACGATTAGATCGTAGAACATCAGATAGTGTTGGCACATATGCAACAATGAATCAAGAATGGCGTACAATGTTTGCAGCTCAAGATAATATTCAAGTAATTAAAAATATATGAGCTACATTTATGTGAATTTTTATAGAATTATAATTAATTTTTTTATAATATAGCATACTGTTAAAATGTCAGATATGACGGGAAGTAATGGAAGTCCTAGTCAAAGTTTACATGGAGGAGACATTCATTTATCACCACAACATAGTTTGTCTGACATAAATAGCATAAATGATCATTCTCTTCATGAACGTTCATATATTCAATGTATGTGTTTTAAAAATATTTTAAATATTAAAATATTGCATATACAAAAATTTTTATGTAATTTTGTAGATAGATGTGCACCTTGTAGATTAGAAGTAAGACAATTGACATACAGAAAGCAAGAACAACATGCTGCTGCATTAAGAGCACAACATTGGGCTGATAATATTGCATGGCAAGCTGGTAATTAATATATATTTTTTATATTATGTTGATATATATTTTATATTTAATATTGATATAATAAATGTTTTTAATTAAAAAAGGTTCAAGATTATTACCAAATGGATGGAGACCTCGAGGAGTACCAGTTGCACATCTTCATGAACATAGAGCTGCAGTAAATAGACTAGTTTCTATATCAGATACTAGTTTATTTGCCAGTAGTTCTGCAGATGGATGTATAAAAATATGGGATGCAAGTAAAATGGAAGGTCGAAACATTGCTAATCGCTCTAGGTAGATATTTTATATAATATATTCCATATGTAATATGTTTTTGTATATATTTCTAATATATAATATTTTTATATTATTTTTTAATTTCATTAGACAAACTTATATACACAGAGGTGGTCCTTTGGTTGGTTTAACTATATGTGATCAAGGACAATCATTAGCAAGTTCTGCTAGTCAATCAGGAACAGTATTTGTTTTACGAATCGAATCAAATTCTAGTAAAATGAGTGTCATTGGTACCAGACAATTAGATCTTCAAGTAATTAATTGTATAAATTTTATTAAAATGTAATTAATTTTTTAATATTGATAAATTAATATAATTCTGGATTATTATACTTAGGAAGAAGGATGTGCAGTTGATTTACAATATTTAGATTCGGGTTCACAATCAGTTCTTGTATATGCATCATTATATGGTGCATTAGTAGGATGGGATTTAAGATGTCCTGGTACAACGTGGCGTTTAGAGAATGATTTAAAACACGGAGTAATTACTTCATTTTGCGTAAATAATTATCAACAATGGTTAACTCTTGGTACTAGTTCCGGAGTCCATACATGCTGGGACTTACGATTTCAATTACCAATAACTAGTATTAAACATCCTACAAGTAAATTTACAACTATTTTAAATTCATATAAAATAAGAAATAATTTTTAAATTTTATAAAACATTTTCAATTTTAGGTGCAAGAGTAAGAAAAGTAATTACTCATCCTACTGAACATTCATGGATTATTTCGGCTGTGCAAGGAAATAACGAAATTTCAATGTGGAATCTTGAAACTGATTTTCGACAAATGGTACTTTGGGCATCAAGTGCACCTCCTCTTAGTCATTCACAAGGTGGTCATAGTGTATGTGCAATGTATTCTGGATGCATTGATCGTTCAGGTTTTTTATTAGCTGGTGGTACTGATATGAGATTACGTTTTTGGGATTTAAATGCGCCCAATGAATCATATGTTGCATTGCCTGCTGCTGTTGATGTTACTCCTCCAAATTCATTAGCATATGAGTTAGTATTCATAATAAAAATAATATAAATTAATAGTTTATATTATATATAATATGATTAAAAAAGATACATGATTATATAATATGATTTAAAAAAATTTTTAATTACAGACAACGTTTAATTGATGGGACTAATGTAGTACAAGAAGTTTTAGCTGGAGGTGGTCCTATTCCATCATCTGGAGGAAATAATAGCATTAGAACGAGAAATTCTGAAGAAGGTGGTCAAGGTCCAGAAACTCCGCCATCTGGACATCATGATACAATTTCCGCGGTATCTATGTCAAATACTTGTATCCTAACTGGTAGTACAGATGGATTAATACAAGTTTGGAAATGATTGTTTTCTCTTTCATCATGTCATGTTCCAAGACTGTATGTAATGTACAAATTTTTCTAATATATATTTTTTCTGGAGAAAACAATCTAATCGAACATCAAGATTTTTATGATTGAACTCATGTGCTGCAGTAATTCTGTGATTTTTATTTGTACATAATATGTAATATATAGATGAATAGTAAATAAGATCATTTATAGTCGTAACTATTGTATACAATGCATTTTTTAGAGTATAAAACTTAAGTTACTTTAATAGAGTGATTTTTGGGTAATATAAATGATTTATTTTTCTACATAAAAAAAAAAAAAAAAGAAAAAGATGAAAGAGCTTGATGTATTATAATAAATTAAGATAAATTAATAATATTTAGCTTTAAATAATATAATAGCAACGATTAATTAAGTGACATAATACAAAAGAAAACATATTATATTAATGTACAAAGACATCATTAACAAATTTATCCCTTGATACATAATTTATATTGATAGGTATATATGACTGCGTACTTTTATGTTATTGATTACATAGTAAACTTATATACTGACTGAAATACTCATAACCAGTGAATATCTTTGTGTATTCTCTGATATTGTTACAATAAATTCATATTTTTAACGCATATTTAAATAATTATTAAATAATTTAATTATTTAAGGACAAATTGGTACAGAAGGATAAGGTATTCGGTCTGGAAAAGCATAAGGATCAGGATTTATCGTTCTACAAATTTCTTTCCATCTTTCTTCTCCTCTTTTTCCTTGTTGTCGCCTTGATTGTTGATTTTTATAACTCAATGGTTGATAAATATAGTCTTGTTGTTTGCCAAAAATAATTTCAAACCAAGGAGCTCCATATCCACTGATGATAAACAATAAAAATAAAAACAAAGTTTTCATTTTGCTAATTTCAATTTTTTCACTTTAAAAATTAATAAATATCTGGAAAAAACATATAAAAATAATTGAATATGCAAATGCATATTTATTTATAGAAACACTATAGATAACATTTACAAATTTGTATGCTATCAAGTTAAATGATAAATAATTACCTATTATATATTTATATGATTGTCTTGTATTTTTATTTTTAAACTTCACACTTTTTGAATAAACTGATTAAACTAATACTTTTTTTCTTTTAATTTTTATTTATTATTCAAATATAATCGATAAAAATCTTTTATGCAAACATCCGATTATTTATATTTTTTTTTTTTTCGATTTATAAAAGAGTTTAAACTGGTAACTCGCGGTAACAAGTATACTTTCGCAATGAAATGATACTAAATGCTTACTACTGTTTTATATATCAACTCTATCCTACTGATTAAAAAAAATATAATGATTGGATTTATAAACACTTTTACATTTATCTTTAATTCTTTCATATTTTTCCGATTATGAAACCTAAAAATTATGAAAGAGAATAATTAAGTTATCATAGTTAAAAAAAATAATAATCAAATTAATATACAATTTTATCTATTAACATATAATTTTTTTTTATATTAAAAAGCATATATGAAAATAAGTTTTTATTGTGATATATTTTATAAAACGATAAAGAAACATAGCGCAATGTGATATTTTTCTGTCACATTGATTTTGAGAAAGATTTTAGATATCTATTTATTGTTTGGCAAATTAAATAAATTTTGCATTCATGACACATAATCTTTTTGTATATTCTACATGCGTATAAAATTTATCACAATAGAACACGTAGTAAAAAAATAACTATTTAATTATAGATATATTCATTTATTGGAATGTCGATGTACACCAATTGCATTCCAGATTTCTAAATCTTAATTATAATTAAAAATGCTTTGTATTAAATTACTATTGTAAAAAAATCATTAAATTTAATAAATTGATTTTGCCTTTTTGTTCATTTATTTCTTCCGATTTGAATGCAATTATTTCATAGAGATATTATAAAATTATTATTATCATTGACCCATCCATGAAAGTCAATTAAATTATATTACAGATTAATAATAATAATTTTAAGTTGATTGTAAACTGTCCTACATTTGAGATCATTATGTCAAGGTTATCATTTTTAATATAATACCGATATATAAATCTTTTTTCGTAATATATATAATATATATTTATATAATTATTTCAATCTGTATTTAAGAAAAACAATAAATATTAAAAAGTTTTCAAGAAAAAATATTTTAGTTATATATAATAGAAAATCGAAATACATTTTGATTATGATTAATGAGAAATGCATATTATTTAAATAGCAGAAAAATATATATTATATGTAATCATTTTTATTAAGTTTGATCATGATTAGCTATTACTTGAGCATAATTATTATATATATTACCATATATTATATTACCATAACATATATTTTTTTTCTAACCTATTGAATTATTAATTATTAATTATAATTATTTTTACTAAAAAAAGTATGTAAAGACATTTAATAATTTTGCATTAAAAAATTTGCAAGTGATTTGTTTATCTTAAAATGTAATCAACTTTTGCAATTATTATTGATTTTTGAATTTAGACCGAGCGAATATAGATCATATTAAATTAAATTCTTATTTTCACATTATCTAATTTACTCATATTTAATTATCACGCGAAAAATGATGCATATATATAATACATTTTCCTTTTTTCTAGTAATTAGAATTTTATTTTTTCTAATAAATAAAAATTTTAAATAGATAAAGTGAAATAAATGAATGAAATAAGATATATTTTATGTATATTGGTCTGTTAATATTCTTTATGAAACACGTGTATGAGACACATGAATAAATAGCTTTTATATATAAGATATTCGATGAAAAAATATGATGTGATTTGTATAATCAATAATTTATATGTATGCATTTCTTTTTATTAAATTATTTTTTTGTTTTATTTAAGATGAAAAATGAATATTATTTTTTTAATTCAAATTTTTGAGCATAATTATACTGATAATACAAATACAAATTATATAAATTTTAATTATATAATAATTATGCTTATTCCGTAAATATAATTAAATTAATATTTAAATTCAAAATTTTAATGCAAAAAAATACAAATATAATATACAGGAGATTCCAAAAATATTGGAACATTCATAAAATGGAGATTCCTGAAAATATCCCATATATTCCCAATAAATATCCCAAAAATATCCCTAAAAAACTGATATATCAATAAAAATTTAGATAAAAAAAATAATTTATAGTAAGAAAAGTGTAACAATAAATTAATATTGTTTCAAAAACATTGTATTGCAAAATATTTAAATTTCCTATATCATATCGTTAAACTTTTTAAATTTTGATATTAAAAGATTTGATATCATTAATTATTTTTTATAAATTAGAAAAATTATACAAGATTGTTTTTAATATTTTTAGAAATTTCAATAAATATTCCTCATTAAAATTTTATAAAAAATATGCAATGATGAAAAACAATGACTATACATATTTCCGAAGCAATTTATTTTTTTGATAGTACATGTCAAATAGAATTTTCAAAGAATGAGATACAAAAATTATATGAAATTTTTGAATAATATTGTTAGAAAAAGATTATATTCATGAATGATTTAAAATCAGTTTATATAAAATTTTCATTAAGAAATCCAGCAAAGTATATTCAAATTGTTTTCAATGCTTTTGATAAAAATGGTATTGTTAGTTCGGATATTCTTAATGAATATATTTTGATTTCTAATAAACTGATTTAATTACTAATAGACATTAAAAGTTCAAAAAATTCTGCTGGATATAAGTAAATTATTCAATAAATAATCAAAAACATGAATTTTTTAAAAAGATGGATGTTGATGAGAATAATGATAAAAAAAATAATTATATTTGAGGAAAAATTTAAAATTTTATGAATAAAATAATTATAAAAGTTAACACAATTATATACATATAATATAATATATAATAATTATAATGATTAATGTTCATTAAATAATAATTAATTAATAATAATGTTCATTAATTAGATTCATAATTCTACCATTTTAATAATAACAATTTTATATTTGTATGATATATTTTTTATTATAAAATTGTATAACTCAAACACAGTTTATATTTATTCAATAGTGCTAATAAAGTATTGGAATAATTGGAATTGGAAAATTTTTTTATTTCATAAATATTTTTATTATTAATAAAATAATACAGTTATAAAACATGTCTTTTGTCAAATTTAAATAATAAATAATATTATATATAAAATTATTAACAATTCAATTATGTTTTAGAAGACACTTCTTTCTTTAAAATGCAATTTTCATATCTATAAGTGATTTTAAAATTTTTGATATATGATATTATTATACTTTTTAAAATAGTCTCTTTTGTAAGATATAAATAACACAGGCAAGAAAAAATATAAATGCCAATGCTACTAAAGCTTTATCAGTAACTTCCCTTCTACCATATTTGCCTAAAAGTTTTCCAGATTGAACTATAGCTTGTTGTTGATGTTCTAATTCATCTTTAGTACTGATAACTTTATCTGATGATATTACTAAAAAAGTTTAAAGTAATAAATTAAAAATCACATCTTAAAATTTAAAATATATTATAAAAAAGAAATTACATACTTAATGTATCTAATGTATCTGCGCTTTTTTGAGTTGTTTCAGCTAAGTGTCTAGATATACTTAAAAGTTTGTCAGAGAGTTGATTTGATGTATTTGCTAGACTTTTCTTGTCATGTCTTCTACGAATAGCAGATTGTTGTTCTTCAGGCATAGAAAGTAGTTCTTCTTTAGCAAGTTTATCTATTACACAGACACTAACAACATTAGCTTTACGAAATGCAGCTAAAGAAGTATTAAGTTGTTGTTTATAAACATCTACTTCAGTTAATAATTCTATTCTTTTTTTTTCTGAAAGTTCTCTTTCTGCTATAGATGCTAATTTATCTATAGATGATTTTAAAATTGCTATTTTTGCTCTGCCTTCTGCATTTAATTCATTAAGCAATTCTAAAGGACCAGTACATTGCTGAATATCCTAAAAAATTTATATTATTTTATAAATTCTTTTATAATTTTATAATAATTTAGAATAAAAATTTAATTATTTTTTTTTAACCTTTAACATATATAACATGATATTATCATAATATCAGAATCAAATTTATATCAATAAATTATACTTGTAATTTATTTAATAATTATTTAATAATTATAAGAGTAAATTTATCAATAATCAATTAATATACATTACTTATATCATTTGATGTTAAGAAAGTTAAGATTCAGGTTATACTAATTCTTATGAAAAAATGTAATTTAAAATATTTACCTGTATTAAAGCCGTGACTTGAAGTTGATTTTTTACAATATCCTGGTGAATAAATTCTATTGCATGGTTTCCAGTGTCCATCGGGCACAGTTTTTTTACGACAATTTCTTACTTCGATTTTTATTGTATGCAAAAACGGAATGTGATTTTAATACTGATAAATATATAAATGTAAAATGAAAATTTCAAACACTAATAATTCTTAAACTTTTATGAAAATATATAAAATATATTCAAGTGCGATATTATCTTATATTCATTCAATGTTATTTTGATTAAATATTTTTACAATATTTTTTATAAACTGTTATATAAAATAATACTAATGCAATAAGGTTATGTTATAGAATGTATAAAAACGACATGAGGTAGTATAATTTATTAATATACAATTTGAACTTCATATTATTGTACAATTGGTTTGTTTAATTGTATAATACAAACCCTATAGTTATAAATATGATGTTGACACAAAAAATGTTGACTTTTTTTATTTATAATATATACTCTTTTCTAAATAAAATTCTAATGCTCAAAGCAGATAAATTAGATTTGTAATGCAATAATACTATCTAATTGAACACAGTTATATTAAATATTCTTGACCACATGAAACGAATACTATTATTCTATATGATTCTATTTTACATGAATTTTTTTAAAATTAATATAAACACAAAATTAACGAAGACAATGTATTACAGCAGTTGTAAATTCTGTTGTAGAACTCTGTCCACCTAAATCTTTTGTTAATACTTTTCCATCATTTAGAACACGATTTAATGCATCTTTAATTTGTTCAGAATAACGTTTTAAATTTACATGACGTAAAAGTTTCACTGCACATAAAAGCATAGCAGTAGGATTTGCAACATTTTTCCCAACAGCTTCTGAATATGTATGCCTTGCACCCTAAATAATAAACAATAGTAAATAAATAGAAAATTTTATCTTATATATTATATTCAAAACTTACTGGTTCAAAAACAACACATTCAGGACTATAACTAGCACCTGCAACTACACCAGCACCACCAACCAATCCAGATGCTAAATTGTCCAAAATGTTACCATATAAATTTGGCAATACCATTACATCAAATTGATGTGGATTGGACACCATTTGCATTGTACAATTGTCTACAATCATTGTTTCAAATGTAATTCTGAAATAAAAGAATGATTTAATTCAATGTAAATTCTAAATATTAAAAGTAATCTATCTGAAATAAAAAATAATTATAATTACCTAGGATACATTTTAGCAATTTCTTGGCATGATTTTAAAAAAAGACCATCACCAAGTTTCATAATATTGGCTTTATGAACACAAGTGACTTTTTTACGATTATGTTTCACTGCATAATCAAATGCAAATTTTGCAATTCTTTGACTTTTAGTTGCAGTTACTATTTTTAAACATTCCACTACACCTTTTACAGATTCATGCTCTAATGCAGAATATTCTCCTTCTGTTTGTTCTCTAATGATAATACAATCCACATTTTTATGACGACATTTAACACCAGGTAAAGATTTTACATGAACAACATTTGAATATAAATCTAAACTTTTACGTAATTTCATATTTAAAGTTTGAAGCTCTCCAGTATGAGAATGATCTGGTGTTGCCAAAATACCCTATAAATATATTGATATAAAATAAATATATAAATATATAATAAATTTGAATATTGAATATAAAATTACCTTTAAGCATACTCGATTTCTTGCAATACTATTAGATACTTGTTCAAGTGGTGCACTTAAAGTTGGATTTACTTCTGAGAGAAAGTAAGGTTCAAATTCAACAGGTACATTTGCAGCTTTGAAAACATTTTGAACAGAAACTACTAATTCTGGTCCTACACCATCTCCTGGTATAAGGGTACATTTTACTTTTCCTTCTTGTTCAATTACCTAAAAAAAAAAATATTATGAAAATTATATAATTCTCTATATATTTGAATGATAATTTAATATATAATTTACCGATTCTTGCAAACGTACTGTTCCTACATGTAAAGATCTGACAGCTCCTTTCTGAGTACTCTATAAAATATTTTAATTAATAGTTTAAAAATAAAGCAAATAAATATAATATAATATAGTTAGTATTAATTAAATGTAATATAATATAAATAACATTTATTTTTTGTATATAATTAAATTAAAAATATTACGCTAAAAGATTATATCTATACAGACGTAAACGTAATGATTAAATAACATGATTATTGAAATCGATTGTTTAATTGATTTTGAACATTTATTCATTTTAATATTTTGCAACTACGTAATTATTTAATATTTGAAACTATATTTTTTATTTAATAAGATTTTCATATATTTTTGAAAGAAATTATTATAATGTAATGTAACGTCCTTGTAATAGTCATTAATAATTCATTTTATTGAATATTAATAAAATTCAATGATACTTTGAAGTAATTGTAATTTATAAAATTATATTAATTTTTTAAAAATAAAAAAATGATATTTTAATGAAATGTTTATTACCTGTGAAAGTACTTTGCAGATGTTTCTCGCGAGTAAAGCCATTTTCTACGATGAACTATAAATGACTATCTCACTCTTGCATATATATATCAGTAATATAAATTTGAAAAGTATTAGGGAAATTTAATTAAAAAAATACTAATTTTTTTCTATTTATATTATATAAGAAATTATAAAATAAATATAATCAATATAATCTTTTATTGATAATAATAATTTATCAATTATTTATGAATGATCTCTAATATGTGTTTATGATTCTGTTTTTATTTAATTGTTTTATTTCATGTTTTTTTGGAGTTTATCGAATGTATATAATAATCTTTCATTGTTATAAAACTTAATGACACTAGTTACAATACTTCTAGTAATTTCAAATAATTTTATTCATTAATTCATATTTTATATTAGATTTTAATTTTATAAAGTTATTATTCTATTTCTTTTTATTGAATTCTATATGTTAATAAAATATATTATAAATATATTAATTTTTGTATTATATTATAATTTTTGTATGTCATATATAAAATAACAAATAAATATGAATTTTTTTTTTGTAATTACAAGTGCAATTTTTCGTGTCTGTTTAGTTATAACATGTCTGTTTAGTTATATTATTGTGTCTGGTTTTCCTGCAATTAAACATGATAATCTATTTTATATTATTATAAAATTATATAAGTCTTGTTTATTAAATTGTATATATATATATATATATATATATGAATTTTATTGACAAAATTAAAATTATATAAATATAAAAAATTCTAGTAAATTTTATTATGATTAGTTTGCTGACATGATTTTGTGTAAAAATAGAAATAAGAGCAGAAAATAAATGTAATATTTATATAACAATACATTTTTTATTCTATATTTATTATGATTTTC